>NW_022437005.1:5413942-5437605 GCF_009761245.1 Sapajus apella
CCTCCCAAAGTGCTGGGATTACAGGCTTGAGCCACCGCGCCCGGCCCATAATGTTATTATTTTTAAATTAAACATGATTTATTTACTTAGTAAGTGTGTAGTTTTATTCTTTATATATATATATTTATTGCATTTTAGGTTCTGGGGTACATGTAAAGAACATGCAAGATTGTTGCATAGGTACATACATGGCAATGTGGTTTGCTGCCTCCATCCCCATCACCTATATCTGGCATTTCTCCCAGAAATGTTATTTTTTAATAGTAAGCTTTTATAGTATTCCTAGGTAGAAAAGTATTTTTATAGAAACAGTTATTTTCCTTTTTTCTCATGAGTTCATAAAATAGCATTTTATGTCAATTTTTATTATACCTAATACATAAAATCAGTATTCTTTTACGAATTTAGAAGTTTAAGATACACTAAAAATATTTTCAACAATAATGCTCATTCTCAGAGGTAGCGCTGTTGATAGTTCTATGTATTAACTTCCAGACTTAATAAAAATATGTTTACCTTCATTTACACATGGTGTCTCTGGGTGCATGTCTATCAGAAGAGTTTTTAAAATTGTGTTAAATCATACATAACCTAAAATTTTTAGGTATCTAGTTTTGTGGCATTAGTATATTTGCGTTGTTGTACAACCATTATTATCACCATCTAGCTACAGAATTTTTTTTTTTTTTTGAGATGGAGTCTTGCTCTGTTGCCCAGGCTGGAGTACAGTGGTGTGATTGGCTCTCTGCAGCCTCCACTTCCCAGGTTTAAACAATTCTCCTGCCTCAGTCTCCTTAGTTGCTAGGACTACAGGAGCACGCCACCATGCCTGGCTAATTTTTGTATTTTTAGTAGAGATGAGATTTCACCATGTTGGCCAGGCTGGTCTTGAACTCCTGACCTCAAGTGATCTGCCTGCCTTGGCCTCCCAAAGTGCTGGGATTACAGGTGTGAGCCCTGCCTATCTACAGAATTCTTTTCATCTTAGAAAACTGAAACATCACCCTTAAATAGTAATTCCTGATTCTCTTCTTCCTTCAGCTGCTGGCAATGACCACTCTATAATACTTTCTGCCTTTTGAATTTGATCACTCTGAGTATCATATGAATGGAATTATATGGTATTTGTCCTTTTGTGACTGGCTTAGATCACTTAGCATAATTTTTTCAAGGTTCATCCATGTTGAGCCTTATGTTCACAGCACGTGTCAGAGTTTTCTTTTTATGGCCACAGAAGATTCTCTCTCTCTCTTTCTTTTTTTTGAGATGGAGTCTTTCTTTGTTGCCCATGCTGGAGTGCAATGGTGTGGTCTTGGCTCACTACAACCTCCACCTCCTGGGTTCAAGCGATTCTCGTGCCTCAGCCTCCCAAGTAGATGGGATTACAGGCACCCGCCATCATGCCTGGCTAATTTTTGTATTTTTAGTAGAGACAGGGTTTCACCATGTTGGTCAGGCTGGTCTTGAACTCCTGACCTTGTGACCCGCCCACCTCGGCCTCCCAAAGTGCTGGGATTATAGGCGTGAGCCACTGCTTCTTGCCTAATTCACTTGTCTGTATATACCACATTTTTGTCTATCCATTCATCCATCCATGCACACTTAGGTTGTTTCCACTTTTTAGTTATTTGGAATAGTGCTGCTGTTAACACTGGTGTACAAATATCTCTTCAAGACCCTGCTTTTAATTCTTTTGGTTAAATATGTAGGTACATGTTGTGGATCATATGGTAGTTCTTTGTTTAATTTTTTGAGGAACCACACTATATGTTTTCCATAGTGTCTGTACCATTTTACATTCCTACCAGCAATGTACAAGGGTTCTATTTCCCCATATCCTCACCAGTGTTTGCTATTGTGTGTGTGTTTTCTGATACTGGTCATCCTAATAAGTGTGAAGTGTATCTCATTGTGGTTTTGATTTACATTTCTCTAATGATTAGTGATGTTGAGCATCTTTTCATGTACTTATTGATCATTGGTATATCTTCTTTTTTTTTTGAGGCAGAGTTTCACTATCATTGCCCAGGCTGGAGTGCAATGGCACAATCTTGCTTCACTGCAACCTCCGCCTCCTGGGTTCAAGTGATTCTCCTGCCTCAGCTTCCTGAGTAGCTGGGATTACAGGCAAGTGGCCATTTGTATATCTTCTTTGGAGATCTGTCTATTTCAGTTCTTTGCCCAGTTTTGAATTGTTTTTTTTTTTTTTTTAATTGTTGAATTGCAGGAGTTCTTTATGTATTCTGTATATTAATTTCTTATCAGACAGAAATTTCTTATTTTTCATTTCTCTGAAGATGAAATCTGCAAATATTTTCTCTCATTCTGTGGATTGCCTTTTCACTTTGTTGTTGGTGGTGTGTATTTGTTTATTTGAGACAGAGTTTTGCTCTTGTTGCCCAGGGTCCAGGCTGGAGTGCAATGATGTGATTTCAGCTCATCACAACCTCTGCCTCCCAGTTCAAGCTATTCTCCTGCCTGAGCCTCCCATGTAGCTGGGATTACAGTCATGCACCACCATGCCTGGCTAGGTGGTATTTTTTGATGTACAAAAGTTTTTAATTCTGATAAAATCCAGTTTGTCTATTTTTTCTTTTGTTGCCTGTGCTTTTGATATTATATCCAAGAAATCATTGCCAAATCTAAATCATGAAGCTTTTTCTTTGTGTTTTCTTCTAAGAGTTTTATAGTTTTAGCTTTTACATTTAGATATTTGATCCATTTTGAGTTAGTTTTAGTATGTGGTATAAAGTGTGTGATATTTTTACTTGCAGACTGGTTGCGAGAACAGTATTGGAGACTTTATTTTCTGAAATCACTTGAGAGTAACTTGTCGGCATGATGCCTTCTCAACCCTGAACTTATTAATATATCTCCTGCAAATAGGGACATTCTCTTGTAGAAGCCCCAAAACAGCCATTAAAATCAGAAAATTAGCATTGACATTTTACTAGCAGCCATCTTCAGATGCCATTCATAATTTACCAGTTATCTCAAGAAGGTTTTTTTTTTTTTTATTATCATTAAGTTTATTTTATTGTCTCAAGCTCCGCTGAACTCTGGATCCAGGCTGTGTCAATAGGGTAGTGTGATGCCTCCTGTACCTATCTCTGCCTCCTACAGTCCTTTTTATTTATTTTATTTTATTTTTATAATAGAGAAAGGCTCTTGCTATGTTGCTCAGGCTGGTTTCAATCTCCTGGGCTCAAGCAATCTTTCTGCTTCAGCCTCCTGAAGTGCTATTACAAGTGTGAGCCACCACATTTGGCCAAGTCCTTTACCCTCTTCAGAAGGCTTAGCTTGCAGTTTCAGCAGAAGGATAGATTCCCAGGAAGACTGTAAGAGATTTGGAACGCAAGGTGATAATATCAAATACACTGAACTTGACTGTATCCACCATGTTCTGGCTCTAGAGAAATGTGAGTTGCTAGTGAGGTTGGTGCCATTTTCTGTATTTTCTGTACCATGAAGTCCTTCAGAGATCCTGCCCCTGGTCTGCTTGTTCTAAGGCCACAACAGGTTCCCTTTTTCTCTGAAGATGAAATTTAGATCTTTGATTTTTGGAACAACATTTGGTCTCTTGACTCTGGAACACCAATTTCTTTAGCGGGTTGTTCTCTGGAATGAGTCCCAGGGTATGGGTTTTTCATAAATGCCTTGTTGAGAGTACGTAATTGAGAGGTGCTGTAGGTAGTACGACACTGTCTGGCTTCTCTACCAGGTTGATCTTGTTTATGGTTCTGGCTTGATTCCAAAGTCTCAGGTCTGGTCTCTTCTGGAATCTGTGCCTAGTTCTTTGATTCTGAAACCAAATCTGGATTCTTGACTCTTCTGTATTGATTTTTAAGCAAGTTTTTGTTTGATAGCATAATCTGTGTAAAGTTTTTGATTGAAGATATTGATGAGAATTTTCAGTTGATCTTTTGTGAATTTGGTGTGACTGTACCTATGATTTGTTGCTTCCATCTTGTGTGAAGAGTTGTCTTCAGCCATGCTGGAAGCGAGTTCCAAGAAGGTCTTCATAGTGAAAGGATTCTGCCCAGAATTATGCCTTGTATTTGGTTGTCATGTGTCTTTAGCGTCTTTCATTCCAGATCAGTTCCTCAGTCTTTCCTTGAGTTACATGACCTTGACTCTTTGGAAGAATACAGGCCCATTGTTTTGAAGCATGTCCCTTAATTTGGGTTTGATGGTTCCTTAGGGTTAGATTCAGGATGAGTGTGTGTGTGTGTGTGTGTACATGCACTTGTATGTGCACTGGTGTTTGACCTAAATGGTCCTGTACTGCCTATGTTTTTCTGAAACTTGCCTTCTTTCCTACCCTGCAAGGGCATTTGTGTGGTTACATATGCAACTGGATCATTCATTTTAACTGCAAGGTGGGATTCTGTACTATGAATATACTGCATTTTGTGTAGCTCTTTTCCTTTTGATGGATTTCTGGAGTTGTTCACAATTTTTTGCTGTTACTAATGATGATGCAAAAATCCTTTTTTTGCATTTCCTTTTGTGGATCTAGATTTTCTAGGCAATAGAAATGCTCCTTTGTAATGTTTGTTATTGTTTTTAAAACTTGAGGCCGGGCGCGGTGGCTCACGCCTGTAATCCCAGCACTTTGGGAGGCCAAGACGGGTGGATCACGAGGTCAAGAGATCGAGACCATCCTGGTCAACATGGTGAAACCGCGTCTCTACTAAAAATACAAAAATTCAGCTGGGCATGGTGGCGCGTGCCTGTAATCCCAGTTACTCAGGAGGCTGAGGCAGGAGAATTGCCTGAACCCAGGAGGCGGAGGTTGCGGTGAGCCGAGATCGCGCCGTTGCACTCCAGCCTGGGCAACAAGAGCGAAACTCCATCTCAAAAAAAAAAACAAAACAAACAAACAAAAAAAAACAAAACTTGAAGTATTTCCAACATGCTAGAAGTACAGAGAATGGTATAACAACACCTCACTTTTAGCACATGTTAATATGAGCTCTAGAATCTTTAAGTTGATAAAATTATCATTCCATTCAATAAATGGCTAAACTGGGACTTTTACTGGGACTTGTTCTAAGTTGGTATCTCAGTGAGTGAAAATGATTGTTAACTATAAAATTGTCTCAAAACCATGTAGCTTTTTTCAAGAAGGAGTTATTTTGGGAAAAGCAGTCAGGTTTAAAAAACAGAACATGTATACCTCTCAGATGTGACCTGTGAATAAAATACCAGGTAGGCTCAGCCAACTTTTCTTTTATGCTTCTTTCATGTCTTTCTTAATAGAATTTAATAAAATGAAACAGGAGGAGGAATCATCAAAAGTTAAGAATAATAGACCTGAAAGAATTGCTTGGAACCTGTGTAGATTCATTTCTCATCTTGGATCCTTTACTTGGCATCAGGTGAGATGAGACATCCATTCAGGAATCCATTCTAAGTCTATTTTGGTACCCAGGATAGATTTGAGATAAATCAGTTCTATACTGAGGTGTGACATTAGGCAAATCAAGGGAAGGAGGAGGAAAGGAATCAGGTCAGAGCTCAGCTCACTTCACCCAACCATGGGACATGGGGCCCGGCGCAGTGGTACAAGTCTATAATCCCAACACTTTGGGAGCTCGAGGCAGGAGTCGCACATGAGCCCAGGAGTTGGAGACCTGCCTGTGCAACATAGTGAGACTCCATCTCTATAAGTAATAAAAAAAATTACCAGATGTGGTGGTGCACGCATGTAGTCCAGCCAGTCAGAAGGCTGAGGTGAAGAATTGCTTGAACCCAGGAGGTTGAGGCCACAGTGAGCCATGATCATGTGTCTGCACTCCAGCTTGGGCAATACAGTGAGAACTTATCTCTAAGTCAATCAGTCAGTCAATTAATCAGTCAATCAACTGTGGGACATAGAATTCTACAAAGATAGATAGATGAGAGATACAGATAGAAATAAACTCAGGACTCTGAGAGGAGTGCAGTGTCAGGAGTTTTATTGAAACAT
Organism: Sapajus apella; assembly: GCF_009761245.1. Classification (NCBI taxonomy): domain Eukaryota; kingdom Metazoa; phylum Chordata; class Mammalia; order Primates; family Cebidae; genus Sapajus; species Sapajus apella. The sequence continues at coordinate 5,419,914 of NW_022437005.1, forward strand.
CTCATTTTTCACCTGCAGAAATGGAAACAGGAAGAACTGGTCTCCTGATTTACATACCTGCAGGGAGAGATCTGTGTGTAACTCTAGAATGCAGTTCCCAGACCAGAAGCAGAGGCTTGTGCCCAGTTGTGTCGTCCCACCAGTTCTGGAAAAATGAGATACACTTAGATACCAGCTCCTGCAAGCTTTGGAGATGTGGCCTCAATACCTAAAATGAAGTCTCTATGCGCCTGTTTGTGGGTGTTTTTGTTTTTAATGTTTAATCACATCCCTAGGAGAATTCCCAGGTTTGCCTGTTAATAGTGGAATACTATACAAAGGAACCAAAGCGGTTTCTTAACATTTACACTACATTGGAATCCTATTCCTGATTGAAATGGTGTTTCACATGAATGTAGCATTCGTTTTAATGTTCTGGTACCTGGGTTATGGGTAAGGATAAAAGGCCTGTGGCCTCCAGCCTGAAAAACAACAGCAACAACAGGAATCACAACTGGGAGTTAGTTTGGGGCTTTGGCAGGTTCATTTTTTATAGTGTTTGAAGCACTATGTATTTAAAGGCAATAAAAATGAAATATCAGTATTTTAGCATATGGCAGAGTGGACATGTTTCAGTCATCAGTTTAAGATTCTGAGCATAGTGTATAAATAGTAATTCCAAGGATATTTTTTCCTTCATCCTTCCTAGAGATGCAGAATGCTTGGCATTTGAAATGAGGCCATCCAGGACCTCAGATTGCTGCTGCAGATAGTGGAGGCCTGTTGGTAGGCGTCTACCTCACATTTATGCCCAAGGCCCTGGGAGAGACCAAAGCAGAAGCAAGGCCTCACTGGACAGGTACAAGGCACTGGCAGGCATGGCACACATTCACTATGTCCTCTGTCTTCATGGCTGTCAAGGCCCGCGATGGGTTGGCAGCTGGCTTAGGTCTGGCATTTGTTCTGTAGATGGCTGAAATGCCCATCATGGAAGAAGAATGTCATCATGGGTTTGCAAGGAAAGGGGCTCTCCGTGTGCAGATGCTTGCTGCTGTGCACACACCTTCCCATGGAGCTTGTGGGCTGCATCTCAGTGTGGAAGACGAGGAGTCCCTGGGCTTCCTGTAGTCCTGAATCTACCATTCACCCCATTTGTCTCTCTATTAAAGGCTGGGGCAATACAAATGATGCTGAGTGTAGCTTTTTCCTTTATTTTTCCTCATGAAAACCCCTCAGGAATTTAAAGAAAGGAAAAGAAGACTAGCCTAAAGCAGGTCTGGGAGTTGGGTGCCTGGGAATTCTGGCAGGACTCCTACCAAGTGACTTTGGTCACATCACAGAACCTCTCGGATTTGGTGTCTTCACGTGTCAGGTTAGAGGGTTGGGCCGGGTGATCCTATGGGGCCTTTCTGGTGCTAGAAACCTGTGACTGTGATGTTGACAGTTGGCCATTCATACATAGGTCTGCCTTCCTCATGTGCCCTCATTGGCTGTCTCTGTTGACAGTGTTTTTCCTTAGGCCTTATTCTTCAGAAGAAACCCACAACCCAACGTGGTTTTGAAATCTCCACTGGGGACCTTTAGGAACTTTGCAGGCGTCAGTCTCTGTGTGTTGATGGAAATCAGATGTCAAGAGAGGAGGGCATGCATGTTAATGAGCCATGTGGACCCGACTGCATTTTAGGCTCATCAGACCTGACCTTCTGAGATGAACCACTTACATTTGGCTTTAACTTGAGCTCAACAGAACAAAGTAAAGCTCTGACAATGGGGGAAAGGAATTCCAACTTTCTCTGCTCTTCTAATCAATCAACCTGAAAGTCTCAAAGGCCAAGTATTTCAGAAATAACAAATGCAAATAACTTAATTTGCATCGTGAATATATATTTTCCAAAATGTGTTGGTGTTTTCATTGGCTTTGAGTGAGAGGCTTATTTCTATACTTGGCCCTTAACTTTACATGTAGAAACTGGGGTGGTTGCCTCCATTTGGTTTCTTTTTGTAAGTATTTATCAACTACTTTTCATGTGCCAGATTGTGTGTGGTAGGTGCTAGAAAGAGCAGTAAGGCATCGTTTCTTTCTTCAACAGCTTGTCCCATGGTGAGACGGAATCACGCTGGGGCAGTTCTGAGAGGATGTTATTTGCCCGGTGCTGAAAGAGTGAGTGGAATACATGGAAACTTGGTGGGGGCTTGGTCAACAGAACAGGTGTCCCTGAGCACAGAACAGAGGTATCTCAAAGGGTGAGGAAGAGGCAGCTGGGTCTGAAAGCTTGGGGCAAGGGTGGTGCCTGCCCAGATCAGGACATGGGCATGGAGCCTTGAGCCTCCTGGAGAATGAAGGCAGGTGAGTCTGATGGGGCGAGAAGGAAGAGGGTGGGGAGGATGATGAGGCTGGAGAAGCAGCCAGACGGTGGTGATGCTGTATCCTGGGAAGGAATTTTACCATGGTCCTTTGGCGGTGGGCAGTGGGCAGCCACTGAGGAGGGTCTGGCAGCGAGGGAAAGGTCCGAAGTACTCTTCAGCTGTGACCCTTTTGTAGCAGATAGATGACAGATAGATTGGACTGGGTGAGGCAAAGGAGGCAGAAGACCCATAAGATGAGAACTGCTGTACTGGGCCAGGGTAGAGAGGAACAGAGCAGGGACAGATAGGCAGGGACTGGGGAGAGTGGTGTCATCAACCTAATTGGGCCCACATCAGGAGCAGGGCTTTGAAAATATCTCTTCTGTTCCCTGAATCACCGTTGGGCCTTGCAGGACCAGTTGTTCTCTTTGTTCACCTGATCTCTTCTCTTTGGTGCTGATAATCTCCCTTAAGTATCCAGTGGCCCTTGGTTTTTGGGTCATATTTGCAGATAAAGGACCAGGTCACTGGTGTAGGAAGCTGGCACGGTCTTCTCTGATACTCTGGCAGGCCTTGCTGGGATGCCAGCTGCAGGATCTGTGGCTGTTGATGGACAGGTGTGCTTAGTACTTGGTAGCTTTGATCTAAGCCACAGGTTCTCAACCTTGAATATGCATTAGAATCACCTGAGTTGCTGTGGAAATTCCCCACAATGACACCAGATTCTCTGGGGGTGGGACCAGAGATGGTTGCATCTGCAGCTGAGTTTGGGAGCAGTGATCTGGGATGTATAGTGAGGGAGCAGGAGGACAAGAGAGTGCCCAGTGCCTTGGTGGGGACCTTTTTCCTTGGCCACCTGCAGGCTGAATTAGAGCATTTTCAGGGCTTGGTGCAGGATGAAAACTGCCAGACTCCTCCTTGTTCAAAAAGCAGTAGAAAAGTACTTTTAAAGGCACTAAAAGGCAAAGGATTTTCCTTTCTTTCATCTCTACACTTGTCGTGGTGCTTTTTATTTTCTATTTTAAGTCATTATAACCAAGGACAAATAAAAAATTTAAATTATTAGCATGAATTCTGCCATTTATATTGTGCAATGCCAGTTTTAAATGCACATTTAACTTGTACGTGGGATGACCAGAATTACACAATTTGTAGTATATAGCTTCTACATCACATGAATTTCATTCTTACCAGAACAGAGGGAACTAACTTATTCCCTTGTTCTGTCTCACACATGTCCTGCCACCACGGTCTTGTTCAGCTCACTGATGAGTCCACAGGGACTGTCAGGACGGAGAGCCATGGGAGCATGTCCAGGGGAAGGGGTGGCTGACACAGGACAAGACTGAGCAAGAAAGATTCTGATGGACTTTCTCAGCCATTCATCTTTCTTAGAATACCATCGTACTTTCTGTGTTCAAGGCAAGTTCTGGTTCAGATGGAAAGTGTGAGCTCTTGTGGCTGTCAGCCCATTGTTACGTAGTTGTAGAAGTAATAACATGCTTACTGTACATGTGAGTTGAGTGTCGCTGGACCCTGATGTATTGTGGGCCCACCCAGTGCTGTGCTCAGTGGACAGCAGGGAAAGGCATCAGAACCCCGTATTGTATGTTATCACTTCTGCTGATGCCCACATGCTGCAGAAGTCCTGTTGGACTAAAATTGGGCTGGATGCAGTGGCTCATGTCTGTAATTCCAGCACTTTGGGAGGTGGAGGCAGGTAGATTGCTTGAACCCAGAAGTTTGAGACTAGACTGGGCAACATAGGGAGACATTGTCTTACAAAATTTAAACAAAACAATGTAAAAGAACTTAGCCCACTGTGGTGGTGCATACCTGTAGTCCCTGCTACTCAGGAGGCTGAGGTGGGAGGATTGCTTGGGCCCGGGAGGTCAAGGCTGCTGTGAGCCGAGATTGCGCCACTGAACTCCAGCGTGGGTGACAAAGCAAGACCCTGTCTCAAAACAAAAACAAAAACAGAAACTCAGAGATAAAATTGTTAACAGTTTCCACATGGCTATAACAGAGCATAAAACTAAATGCAAAACTATTGGAGTGTGGGGCCTTGTGTGCCTGCTCAGGTCACATGCCTGTGAAATCAGCCCTGTCACCCTGTCATGTTGCAGCCTATCATGGCCCTGTCCTCCCTGCCCCCATCTTGGCCGTTTTTCTCCATGATGAAGTCTGCCCCTCACTCTGGACTCCTGGCCTGCATGCTGATCACCCTACTTCATGCTGCAGCTGCCCTGCACTGAACACCCAGTGCCCCACGCTGCTCCACTTCTGACTTCCTTTGTCAGACTTATCTTTTAAAATATTGTCACTGTGTCTATTGGTTGTTTACTTTTTACATTTATTGTCTCCTCTGCCAAAATATAAGTTCCCCTAGGGCAGGGGTCTTAGACCAATTATGGGAAAGCAAGAGGCAGCTCAGAATTGACTGTGTGCTATTTGCTGTGTATGGTTGCAACGTGATAAAACAGCATTACAAGCTAAAGGCAGTTAGGGGATTTCTCAGTAGGTAGGATCCTTACTTTATACCATACCTTAGAATAAATTCAAGTGGAATTAAAGAGATAAATATAATTTTAAAAAATCTCACAGAGGGTACTGACCTTCCTAAATATAAAAATGTATTACACCACTCTAGTAATGCAACAGATGGTGCTGGGAGAGCAGGAGAGAAACCTATTAGCAGACTAGATGAAAGACCTGAAAGAGAACCTGATTATTTATGGGAAGTTGAGAATATAATAAAGGATGCCATTTCAAAGCAGCGGCAAGAGGTGGATTTTCAAAAAAGCTGTTACAACAGCTAGCTAGTTGTATTTTTTTTTTTTTTTTTTGAGATGGAGTCGCAGGCTGGAGTAAAGTGATGTGATCCTGGCTCACTTCTACATTTACCTCCTGGGTTCAAGTGACTCTCCTGCCTCCACCTCCGGAGTAGCTGGGACTGCAGGCATGCACCACCACATCCAGCTAATTTTTGTATTTTTAGTAGAGACAGGGTTTTACTATGTTGGCCAGGCTGGTCTCAAAATCCCGACCTCAGGTGATCCGCCTGCCTCCGCCTCCCAAAGTGCTGGGATTGTAGATGTGAGCTACCACTCCCAGCCAACAGCTGGCTTGTTTTAAAAATTGTTGGTACATAATCCGCCTAGCTGACTTTCTGTGGCTCCTTTGCCTCCAGTATATTCTAATAAAGAGAGGGTTTGTCTTAACCCTCTCATGACTGCCTCCTTGAGAGTTACCTCGTGGCATTTTGCTCCTGGCCAGCGTTAGAACTTTCGGGTCCCTGCATAGGCTGAGCCTTGCACAACCTGGGCCCCTCACAGCCTGGTCCCCTCCCCAAAACAGCACAGTGAAATTTTCAATACTTTTCAAAGCTCCCCAGGTGATTCCTGGGGAGCTTCCAAGCCTCCAAGCTGTAGCTAAGATTGAGAACCATGGTTTTAGTAGGTTCTGGCATCCTTTTGGGGCATAGTCCAAGATCTAGGCTAAGAACACTTCCCCAAAGGATTAGGGCGTAAGACTTGCCAGATTCTTGTAGTTGGGCAGGGATGGAGGTACCTCTGGGGTCTTTCAAATCAGCCCACTTATTTAAAGAGGACAGAATGCCTTCCCAGAGGATCAGAGGTAGGGCCCGTAGCCACTGGTTTCTGCCCCCATCGGCAGTTCAAGCAGGCCAGCAGGCTTCCATGGCTTTTGAGAAGGCCTCATGGCAAAAAGACCTGCAGTGCATGGTGAGGAGTACTGACTATCAGCTGAGCTGGAGCTGACGTGGAACTGTCTGCAGTGGCTGGGGCTGACATCAAGGGCAGGCCCAGGGGAGAGCATGCAGGCACTGAGAAATGTCTGCATTTAGGTCTTTGCATATACTTATGATCCCATCCTTGACATTAAGTGCACTTCTAGGCATTTAGGGGATTTCCAGTAAATATTAGCTGGAAAATAATAGCTATAAAGAATATTCTCTAAAGCAATAAAAGAAAAATGCCATTTTGGTGTTATTAAGTTTATAATCTATAGTCAGGTAGATTAGCTCCTAGGATTAAAAATCAGTCACAATCTTGGATAACATTTTACTTTCTGCTGCCTGCTTGGCTTCTGTTCAGGAACTGGCAGGCTGAGTCTGCAGGGGCCCATCCAGCTTTTTGACCAAGCCAAGTGCAGCCTGGAGGGTCTCAGGGGACCAAAGGACCCTTCTAGGGACACACAAGAAACACTCCTAGCTCTACTTTTGAGCCATGTGTCTCTTCCTGGGCTACCTCATCCTGGGTAGTCTTAGGGGGCTGGCACACATAAATGGACTCTACTAGCTTTGACATTTCCAACCCGCTGGAGGATTTGGGGCTCATTTCTGATGAAGCACTCTCAATTCCAGCTTGTAGACTTGCTTTGGATATCAGGAGTAGCACCCGAATTTCCATCAGTATAAAGCGGTAGAAAGGGAGACACAATAGGAAAAATGCTATTGTGTAGACTGCAAAACTCTATGCAGATATGGGGTGGGATTAAAAATAGTATGATAAATTGTTGATTTTTGCTGAATTTAGAACAGAATGATGGATGCTGTCATATCTGTTTAGGGACTAAATGGCACTGGGGAATAGAGGAGAGAAGTGTTCAGGAGCAGGTGTTGGCTGACACCCTTAAGAAATAGAAGTTTTGCCAGTGTGTCCCCATCTCTACAAAAAACTAGCTTGGCATTGTGGCATGTGCCTGCAATCTGAGCTGTGTGGGAGGCTGAAGTAGGAGTATTACCTGAGCCTGGGAGGTTGAGGCTGCAGTAAGCCAAGATCGCACCACCAAACTCCAGCCTGAGTGACAGAGCGAGTCCCTGTCTCAGGAAAAAAACCAAACGGATTTATAAATTAGCTGTCTTTGAACTTAACTATTAATCTAAAGTATGCTAATATATGAAAGTGGTAGTTATGTTTGATTTTTGAGTGTGAAATAGGAATACCTAAAAAATTAATGTAGCTTATGAAATTTAAATAATTTTATTTATTAATGGCTTATAATTACTGTGAGAGGTATATGAGCTAAAAAGATAAATAGCGTACTTGTTTAACACTTAGACAGTGGTTAATTCATAAGCTTCTAATCAGACTTCCCTCTTTGGTTAGTAGCTCTGGCATTCTTTCCAAAAGTTTATTTACTTTTTAATAATAAAATGTTAGAAAACTGTTGTTTTAGAAATGTGTAACTCCAAAAGTAAACCTTGCTTTTGAAAAATGAAATTGTTATATGTGAAGGAGGATTATAATAACAGAGCATCATTGTTAATAAAAACACATTTGAGAACAAACAGTTTTGAAGTTTCAAATCCATGCACATGACCCTCACAGCCATCATGAGAGGGGAGGGGCGTGGTGATGGCATCAAATGACTTGTTCAAGGTCATGTGACATGGCTAAGTGAGAGAGCTGGTCCCCAGTAGAAGACAGTCTTTCAGGTTGCAGTGCTTCAGATTTTTTCTGACTGAATTTCCCTAAGTGTGATTTTTTCCAATTTATAATATGGTCTGTTTAAACAAATAAAGCTCCAGAATTTCTCAGGCCAATGGGTGGCTGATATGGTTTGGCTGTGTCTTCACCCAACTCTCATCTTGAATTTTATAATAGCTCCCATAATCTCCCCATGTTGTGGGAGAGACCCAGTGGGAGGTAATTGAATCATGGGGGAGGGTTTTCCCGTGCCATTCTCATGATAGTCTCATGAGATCTGTTGGTTTTATAAAGGGGAGTTCCCCTGCACACGCTGTCTTGCCTGCCGCCATCTAAGACGTGCCTTTGCTCCTCCTTCAACTTCTGCCATGATTATGATGAGGCCTCCCCAGCCTTGTGGAACTGTGAGTCCATTAAACCTCTTTTTTAAAAATAAATTACCCAGTCTTGAATATTTCTTCATAGCAGTATGAAAATGGACTAATGCAGTGGCACTGGGTCCTCCAGGAGTGAGCTGCTCTGGAAAGTATTCAAGTCCTCACCCCTTGGTCTTCAAAGGCTAGCTCAGTTCAGTGTAGTTGCAGGGGTTTACAGGTCTATCTGTGGACTCTCTCCCCAAAGGTGGGATGGTGTTAAGGAGAATCTCTTAGCACCTGCGTGCAAAGCCATTGTTCAGTGCTTACCCGCTTACCCCTTCTGTTGTGTTTCTCCAGGCCAGAGCTCTGGAAGTCACACTGGCTCTCCAGAACCCGTATTTTTCACTGTCAGAAACATTCTCTGTATTTGATGGGCTGGGAAAAATAATCTATTCAATCTGAGAAATCTCATTTAAAAAAAAAATCTGTTGAGTAAAAGGATAAGTTGGTAAGGGAGGCTTTGGTTTTATACATATGCAAATAAAAGTCTCTCACATTGTTAAAAGAACCTTTTTTTTTTCTTTTTTAAAAAGCGTTAATATTAATAGTGCATTTAGAGTGAGATTACATTATTATTTTAGTAAGTATTCATGATTCAGAAAATTAACAAATGCTTATGGATCATGCTTATGTATTTTATTTTAACCTGTAGTTTGGAATAAAGTTATTTCAAAGAGTGTTTTTGGTTATTAGAATGTTTAGCTACATTATGGTATAACATTTAAATTTAATTTCAGTAACAACAAAACAAGAACCCAGAATTATAGGATCTGTAATACAGCCTAGGAAATGAGGTTTGGTGGAAATGCTTTCAATTTAGTATCTTTGTTTTTCAAACAAGGTTATGAACTCTCTTCAATTAATCTAGATACAGATAGCTTCGATTACTACTGAATTTATGTGAATGATTATAGTAGACTAATGAGTTTATCTGTTAGCAACCCATTCTGACCAGTGATGTACTAGGCCAATTGCTTTTTCAGTGTGAGTTCGTTTTCTTGCTTCTTTTAGTGAGAGTGATAATTTCTGTTTATTGCAAGAGTAGGTCTGTTTTAATTATGGCATTTTTTTCTGAAATACTTATTTTTAAAACTTTGTATTATAGGAAACTTCAAACTCACATAAATAGAGGGGATATTTATGTGTACAATGGGCCACCATGTACCTATCATCCTGTATCAGCAATTATCAGCCATCACAGAAAGTGCATGGGCCTTCCTGTAACGTGGCAGGGCTGTAAGCTGGACAATTGAAAGCCTTGCTGGAGGGGAGCATTATAGGTGCAGCACACATCACATCAGGGGGAACACCTGGGAGTCCCCAGAAGGTAGTATTTCATTGAATGGCCATATTCTTTTCCTAATTGATGAGCATTTCATTTGTTTTCTTTTTTTTTCTTGAGACAGAGTTTCACTCTTGTTACCCAGGCTGGGGTGCAATGGCACGATCTTGGCTCACTGCAATCTCCGCCTCCCAGGTTCAAGTGATTCTTCCGTGTCAGCCTCCCGAGTAGCTGAGATTACAGGCATGTGCCACCACCAGGCCCAGCTAATTTTTTGTATTTTTAGTAGAGATGGGTTTCACCGTGTTGGCCAGGTTGGTCTCGAACTCTCGACCTCAGATGAGCCACCCATCTAAGCCTCCAAGAGTGCTGGGATTATCGGTGTGAGCCACTACACCCGGCCTCATTTCTTTTCTTTTCTTTTTCCTAACATAGGCAGTGTGGCAGTATTTGTAAGTATTTGCTTACTTCTGTTTTCTTTGTAGGAAATGGAGGAAACATCTAGAAATAAAGGAGGCTTGGATATTTTCTTTGTTCTCTACAAAGATTTTATTGTGACTTGATAAGTTTTAGCACTTTGGTTTTTTTCTTAGACATTCTAGCTTAATTATTTTCTAAATGTAGCTGTTTTTATAGGGATTATCTTAAGAAATGCTAGTTGTCACAGCAGACAGACTCAGAAATCTCTATGGCTTAACACAATAAAAGTTAATCTCGCTAAAGTACTACATGGTTTGGCAGGAGCCTACTCCATTTGTTGACTGAGGAATCTAGGCTTTGTCCGGCTTGTGTCACCAGACTCCTGGTCTGGGAAAAGGGGTCTGTCTGGTGGTACCTCACTGACTCTTAGACGTCATCTCTACTTATGTTCTCATTCACTTCCTGGGAGGCTGACTGGGAACATACAGGAGCACTTGGATGCTGGGGGAACACTGTCTACCTCGCCCCTTCAGTCGTCAGAGAAAGTGCCATTGTATATTTGATAGCTCTTGGCCCTGCAGCCCCCATATAGCTAACACCACACACCCATACACTTGAAGTCTTTTGTTCACCAGAGAGTAGGAGGTTTGAAATCAAGCTTAGACTCCACATGTTTCTCAGTACCTTTCTTGGTCGTGACCATGGCAGAACAGCCTCTCCAAGTGCATCCTGGAAAACTGGCATCAGAGCCTTTCAGTAAATGGGCTTAGTGTCATTTAAATTTTAATGGCAATATTCTTTTTTGTTGTTACTTTAAATGAATTCCATTTTTTAAACTTTTAAACTTTGAAATAATTTGTCATACAAAAAAGTTGCAAAAATAGGATGCAGATCACATTTATAGCTTTATTTAACTTTCCTCAATGGTTGTTTTTTTCGTAACTATAATATAATGATGTAAACCAGGAAATTAACATTGATACAACACTAATCCACAGATGTTTGAATTTTGTCAAAGGCAATACTATTATAACTAAAGCAAAAGTCATTCTCAGGTTCCAGTTTGTACATCCCATCACCTATGGGTAGTCTTTCTTTGGTCACAGGGACCCCTTACTCCACAAATGAGCAGGATGCACTGAGAGTGCCTACTTTGCCCAGTAGCAGGTAATGTAGCACTGGACCTTATTTGTAGTTTATGCGTTACCATTTATACATTACTACTCTGTTGGCAACGTGCTGAAAAAAAAAAACAAAAACAAAAACAAGGGGGAAGGATGATAGCCCTTCTTATTTATTAGAAAATAGACAAAGAACCTCTAGCAGTCTTAGAGACTTTGGAGATAAAAATGACTTAGAACTCAGACCATCACTTTTTCACAATCTTTCCATTTCTTTTGGCCAGAGATAGCATCTCTAACCTTAGCTAATTGGGTTGCCTAAATGTGGGCTTGGCCAACAAAAGGAGCAGAGTGAGGGAGTCCAGATTACCCAGCAGAAAATCATTCTCACCACTGCCTTAATTCAAGTCAGCATGCACTTATTGATTGTCTACTGAGTGCTTGGAATCTTAGAAAGAAATACGTGTATGTCTATTAGTTATCTATCACTGTGTAACAAATTACCTCAAACTTAGTGGCTTAAAACAAAAAACATATAGTATCTCATGCAGATTCTGTGAGTCAAGAATTCAGGAGAGGCTTTGCTGGGCAGTTGGCAGGGGGCTCAGTTCTTCCCCACATGTGCCTCCCCATAGGCCTGCTTGATGTAGCCTATGACATGGTGCTGGCTTCCCCCACAGTGGGCAGTTCAAGGTGGAGCCTACAACGTCCTTCAGGGCCTCACCTTGCAAATCACACACACATTTCCACAATATTCTTTTGGCTACACAATTCAGCCTTATTCAATATTAGAGGGAAGTACACAGGGCCTGAATACCAGGAGGCGAGGTACGTAGGGCATGTCTTGGAGGCTGGCTACCACAGTGGTAGAAAGAGAACTGACATGGCTCTGTGACACTAATAGGTTTGCTTGTTAAACATTATTTCTGTCTATAAAAAGTATTTATTAAGTCCCCTTTCCATGTAGATATTGGGGGAAGAACATTCTAGGCAGAGGGCATAATAGTCTGAGAAGTGTGTGTGTTTTTTTTCCCCACCCCTGTGTGTTGTTGTTTTTTTTAAAGATTTAACTATAGGTCTAAATACCAAGCTATAGTTAGTCTCTCTTCTATTTATACTTAATTTCTAATAATTAAAAGTTTGTCATGCTTTATGTCTTTGCCATAGATATAAATAGATGAAAAGGTAGATGAACTTTGATGTTCTTTACTGAGATGAAGTCATTGTTCTAGCCAGTTTCACTTTTCAATGTCCGTTAATGGTTTGTAGTTCAAGTGCAACCCCATGTAAACACATAGGTAACTTGGTTAGTAAGATGAGGAAGATCTCTGACTTTACTTTTTCCTATTCTACTGGTTAAACATGACTGACATATTAATGTACCTGTTTCACAAAACGAGTATTTATTAACACTCCCTATGTTAGCATCAAAGAAGAAAGTTTTGGTACAAGCAGCCTTACCTACTTCTGTGGGGGTGGGACACTGATTAGCAGTTGATGTGACTGTGTGGTGCAGATCGAGCCCTGCACTTAGAGAAGCAGCCCCCTGATGCCCCAGGCTTGGGTATGGCATCTCACAGCTTTGGATAGGTCACTTACCTCTCTGTAGAAAGGTGGGCACATTTGTGGACTCTATAGAAAGAGTGGCGTCTGGCACATTTTAGGAAATGAAAATGCACTTTATTATTTGTAGTTCTAAGATAGCTAAATGAATTCTTAGAAAAAAGAAAAAGAAAAAACAGGCAGGTGTGGTGGCTTATGCCTGTAATCCCAGCACTTTGGGTGGCTGAGGTGAGTGGATCATGAGGTAAAGAGATGGAGACCATCTTAGCCTACATGGTGAAACCCCATCTCTACTACAAATACAAAAATTAGCTGGGTGTGGTGGCGCATACCTATAGTCCCAGCTACTAGGGAGGCTGAGGCAGGAGAATTGCTTGAACTCGGGAGGCAGAGGTTGCAGTGAGCTGAGATAACGCCACTGTACTCCAGCCTGGCAACAGAGTGAGACTCTATCTCAAAAAAAAAAAAAAAAAAAAAAGAAAGAAAGGCATAAGCATAGAGAGCTCAAATGTGCATGGCTGCTTTCTTTTTTTTACTGTTTGCCAGATGCTGTTTTTTTTTTTTTTTTTTTAATTATTTTCTCTCTCTGTATTTATTTTATTATACTTTAAGTTCTGGGATACATGTGCAGAACGTGCAGGTTTGTTACATAGGTATACATGTGCCATGGTGGTTTGCTACACCATCAACCCATCGTCTACATTAGGTATTTCTCCTAATGCTATCCCTCCCCTATTCCCCCGACTTCCCAACAGGCCCCAGTGTGTGAGGTTCCCCTCCCTGTGTCCATGTCTTTTCATTGTTCAATACCCACTTATGAATGAGAACATGTGGTGCTTGGTTTTCTGTTTCTGTGTTAGTTTGCTGAGAATGATGGTTTCCAGCTTCATCCATGTCCCTGCAAAGGACATGAACTTGTCCTTTTTTATGGCTGCATAATATTCTGTGGTGTATATGTGTCACATTTTCTTTATCCAGTCTATCATTGATGGATATTTGGGTTGGTTCCAAGTCTTTGCTATTGTGAACAGTGTCACAATAAACATGTGTGCATGTGTCTTTATAACAGAATGATTTATAATCCTTTGGATATATATCCAGTAATGGGATTGCTGGATCAAATGGTATTTCTGTTTCTAAATCCTTGAGTAATTGCCACACTTCTTTCACAATGGTTGAACTAATTTACATTTCCACCAACTGTGTAAAAGCCTTCCTATTTCTCCACATCCTTTCTAGCATCTGTTATTTCCTGTCTTTTCAATGATCAACATTCTAACTGGTGTGAGATGGTATTTCATTGTGGTTTTGATTTGCATTTCTCTGATGACCAATGATGATGAGCTTTTTTTCATATGTTTGTTGGCCACATAAATGTCCTCTTTTAAGAAGTGTCTGTTCATATCCTTTGCCCAGTTTTTGTTGGGGTTGTTTGTTTTCTTCTTGTACATTTGTTTAAGTTCCTTGTAGATTTTGGATATTAGCCCTTGGTCAGATAGATAGCTTGCAAAAATTTTCTCCCATTCTGTAGGTTGCCTGTTCACTCTGATGGTAGTTTTTTTTGCTGTGCAGAAGCTCTTTAGTTTAATTAGATCCCGTTTGTCTATTTTGGCTTTTGTTGCCATTGCTTTTGGGGTTTTAGTCATGAAGTCTTTGCCCATGCCTATGTCCTGAATGGTTTTGCCTTGGTTTTCTTCTAGGGTTTTTATGGTTTTAGGTCTTATGTTTAAGTCTTTAATCCATCTTGAGTTACTTTTTGTATTAGATGTAAGCAGCAGTCCAGTTTCAGTTTTCTGCATATGGCTAGCCAGTTTTCCCAACACCATTTATTAAATAGGGAATCCTTTCCTCATTGCTTGTTTTTGTCAGGTTTGTCAAAGATCAAATGGTTGTAGATGTGTGGCATTATTTCTTAGGCCTCTGTTCTGTTCCATTGGTCTATATCTCTGTTTTGGTACCAGTACCATGCTGTTTTGGTTACTGTAGCCTTGTAGTGTAGTTAGAAGTCAGGTAGCATGATACCTCCAGCTCTGTTCTTTTTGCTTAGGATTTTCTTGGCTATGCAGGCTCTTTTTTGGTTCCCTATGAAATGTAAGTAGTTTTTTCTAATTCTGTGAAGAAAGTCAATGGTAGCTTGATGGGGATAGCATTGAATCTATAAATTCCTTTGAGTAGTACGGCAGTTTTCACGATATTGATTCTTCCTATCCATGAACATAGAATGTTTTTATATTTGTTTGTGTCTTCTCTTATTTCCTTGAACAGTGGTTTGTAGTTCTTCTTGAAGAGGTCCTTCACATCCCTTGAAATTTGTATTCCTAGGTACTTTATTCTCTTTGTAGCAATTGTGAATGGGAGTTCACTAATGATTTGAATCTCTATTATTGGTGTATAGGAATGCTTGTGTTTTTTTGCTCATTGATTTCGTATCCTGAGACTTTTGCTGAAGTTGTTTATCAGCTTAAGGAGATTTTGGGCTGAGACAGTAGGGTTTTCTAAATATGCAGTCATGTCATCTGCAAAGAGAGACAATTTGACTTCCTCTTTTCCTAATTGAATACCCTTTATTTCTTTCTCTTGCCTGATTGTCCTGGCTAGAACTTCCAATACAATGTTGAATAGGAGTGGTGAGAGAGGGCATCTTTGTCTATTGCTGGTTTCAAAGGGAATGCTTCCAGCTTTGGCCCATCCGGTATAATATTGGCTGTAGGTTTGTCATAAATAGTTCTTGTTATTTTGAGATATGTTCCATCAATACCTAGTTTATTGAGAGTTTTTAGCATGAAGCAGTGTTGAATTTTATTGAAGCCCGTTTCTGCATCTGTTGAGATAATCATGTGATTTTTGTCATTGGTTCTTTTTATATGATGGATGACGTTTATTGATTTGTGTATGTTGACCCATCCTTGCATCCCAGGGATGAAGCTGCCTTGATTGTGGTGAATAAGCTTTTTGATGTGCTGCTGGATTTGGTTTACCCATATTTTATTGAGGATTTTCGCATCAATGTTTGTCAGGGATATTGGCCTGAAATTTTCCTTTTTAGTTGTGTGTCTGCCAGGTTTTGGAATCAGGGTGATGCTGGCATCATAAAATGAATGAGGGAGGAGTCCTTCTTTTTCTTTTGTTTGGAAAAGTATTAAAAGGAATGGTACCAGCTCTTCTTTGTACCTCTGGTAGAATTCAGCTGTGAATTTGTCTGATCCTCGGCTTTTTTTGGTTGGTAGGCCATTAATTATTACTTCAATTTCAGCATTTGTTATTGGTCTATTCAGGGATTTGACTTCTTCCAGGTTTAGTCTTGGGAGGGTGTATGTGTTCAGGAATTTATCCATTTCTTCTAGATTTTCTTTTTTTTTTTTTTTTTTTTTTTTTTTTTTTTTATCTTATTGTCACATCTTCTAGATTTTCTAGTTTATTTGTGTAGAGGTGTTTATAGTATTCTCTGATGGTAGTTTGTATTTCTGTGGGCTCAGTAGTGATATCCCCTTTATCATTTTTTATTTTGTCTATTTGATTCTTCTCTCTTTTCTTATTAGTCTGGCTAGCAGTCTATTTTACTAATCTTCAAAAAACCAGCTCCTGGATTCACTGATTTTTTTTTTTTGAAGGGTTTTTTGTGTCTCTGTCTCCTTCAGTTCTGCTCTGATCTTAGGTATTTCTTGTTTTCTGCTAGCTTTGAATTTGTTTGCTCTTGCTTCTCTAGTTGTTTTAATTGTGATGTTAGGGTGTCGATTTTAGATCTTTCCTGTTTTCTCCTGTGGGCATTTAGTGCTATAAGTTTCCCTCTAAACACTGCTTTCGCTGTGTCCCAGGGATTATGGTACGTTGTGTCTTTGTTCTCATTGGTTTCAAAGAACTTATTTATTTCTGCCTTAATTTTGTTATTTACCTAGTAGTCATTCAGGAACAAGTTGTTCAGTTTCCATGTAGCTGTGCAGTTTTGAATGAGTTTCTTAATCCTGAGTTCTAATTTGATTGCCCTGTGGTCTGAGAGACTGTTTGTTATGATTTCTGTTCTTTTGCATTTGCTGAGGAGTGTTTTACTTCCAATTATGTGGTTGAACTTAGAATTTCTAAGTGTGATGTGGTGCTGAGAAGAATTTATATTCTGTTGATCTGGGGTGGAGCATTGTGTAGATGTCTATTCAGTCTGCTTGATCCAGAGCTGAGTTCAAGTCCTTTAAGAATATCCTTGTTAATAGTGGGAGACTTTCACACCCCATTGTCAATATTAGACAGATAAATGAGACAGAAAATTAGCATGACTGCTTTCTTAAGAAGGATTTATCATTTCAAAACTAATACTTTTTGTATATTTCTTAAAAAAGTTTTTGAAAAGTGAAACAAACATCTTTTCTTTCTGGGATGTAGTCTGATGAACCCAAGCCCGAGTCAGGTGCTAATGAACTTGGTCAAAAGCAGTGCCTGGCACCAGTTTGCATCTTTGGCTCTGTTGCTCCCACTGAGAGTTCCCACGCTGACCTGGGGAGGGGAAGATGAGAGCTCTCCCATTCTCCTGTCTTTGCAGACTCTTTCCTCCTTCCTTTCATGAACCGCCACAAGTACATGTGCCCTTTCCATTATATTCATGATGTTTAATTACTCTTTTGTCATATCAACTTAAGCTTGAAATTGAGATTACTTGACCATATCTTTTAATGTCATGCTCAGGTTTAATTTTTTAAATGTTATCTGTTATAGAGTTTTTTATGGTTAATCAAAAAAATATATTTTTAAAGAATCAGTTTATATCCTTTGCAGGGACATGGATGAAGCTGGAAACTATCATCCTCAGCAAACTTAACACAGGAATGGAAAACCAAACACTGCGTGTTCTCACTCATAAGTGGGAGTTGAACAGTGAGCCCACATGGACACAGGGAAGAGAGCATCACACACCGGGGCCTGTTGGGGGTTGTGAGGAGAGCATTAGGACAAATACCTAATGCATATGGGGCTTAAAACCTAGATGACAGGTTGATAGGTGCAGCAACCACCGTGCCACATGTATACTTAGGTAACAAACCTTCATGTTCAGCACATGTATACACAACGTGAAAGAAAGAAAGAAAGAAAGAAAGAAAGAAAGAAAGAAAGAAAGAAAGAAAGAAA
>NW_022437005.1:5437705-5562952 GCF_009761245.1 Sapajus apella
GAAAGAAAGAAAGAAAGAAAGAAAGAAAGAAAGAAAGAAAGAAAGAAAGAAAGAAAGAAAGAAAGGAAAGAAAGAAAGAAAGAAGAAAGAAAGAAAGAAAAGAAAGAAAGAAAAAATATATATTTTTACTGCTTGTAATCCCAGAACTTTGGGAGGCCAAGGTGGGCAGATCACTTGAGGTCAGGAGAGGAGTTTGAGACCAGCCTGGCCAACATGGTGAAACTTTATTTCTACTAAAAATATAAAAATTGGCTAGGTATGATGGTAGGTGCCTGTAATCACAGCTACTCAGGAGGCTGAGATGGGAGAATCGCTTGAACCTGGGAGGTGGAGGTTGCAGTGAGCTGAAATTGCGCCACTGCACTCCATCCTGGGTGCTAGAGCGAGACTCCTTCTCAAAAAAAAAATTATTTTTTATTTTTATTTTTTGAGATAGGGTCTTGTCTGTTGCCCAGGGTGGAGTGTAGTGGTGTGATTATGGCTCACTGCAGCTTCAACCTCCCAGACTCAAGCTGTCCCCCCATTCTAGCCTCCTGAGTAGCTGGGACTACAAGTTAACACAACCATACTTGGCTAATCTTTGTATCTTTTTTGTAGAGATAGGATTTCATCATGTTGCCTAGGCTGGTCTCAAACTCCTGAGCTCAAGTGATTGGCCTGTGTTGGCCTCCCAAAGTGCTGGGATTAAAAGCATGAGCCATTGTGGCTGGCACAAAAAAGAAATTTTTATTTAGCAAAGCAGAAACTGAAAGAAAAAGAAAGGAAGAAAAAAGAAGACTCTTTATTACAAAAAGATGTATTTAGTATAAAGGGACTTTAAAATATACATCCTATCTGCTCATTTTAACAACTTTGAGAAAATTGTGAAGTACAAAATATTAAATAAATCCAGAGGATATATTTTGACTAAATAAAAATTAAGCCCACATACCATAAACAAATTCAGAAGAAAAAAGTTAGGCTAGGAGAAAGTGTTTGTAATATTTTAAATTGAATTTTGTGTTGAGGTTACTATAGGGTCACATGCAGTTGTAGGAAATAATACAGTGAGATGCTGTGTACTCCTCACCCAGTTTCTCCTAACGAGGCAGCATCTTGCAGAGCTACAGATAATATCCTAACCAGGATGTCGACGGTGATTCAGTCTACCCAGCTTTAGGTTGAGGTTCATTTTCTTTGCTTCTACGGATGTCTTGTTGACCCAGCACTGTCTTGCCTCCATTTTTATACCTTTGTCAAAAACTAGGTAGACTTGTTTGTATGATCTGTTTCTGGGCTCTCTGTTTTGTTCCATTCATCTTTGTGCCTATCGCTTTTCCCTTATCACTCTAATTTGATCACTGTAGCTATATAGTAAGCCTTACCGTTGGGTACAGTACTTCCTCCCGCTTTATTCTCCTTTGTTAGACATGTTTTTAGCAATGCTAGGACCTGTGCCTTTTTGTATAAATTTTAGAAAAAGCTGTCTGTGTCTACAAAAAATGATGCTGGGAATTACATTAAACCTACACTCAATTTGCAGAGATTTAACTTTTTTACTGTGTTGAGTCTTTTGGTCTTTAACATGGTATATCTCTCCATTTATGAAACTTTTTTTAAACAAAGTACTAATATTTGGAATTTATAAAGAGCACCTACAAATCAATAACAATGAAAAAAAAAAAAAAAGGCTGAAGAGCCATAGGAAACTGAGAAAAGGCTGATAACAGGTAATGCCCAGAAGAAATAAAAGTGGACATTAAGATTTGAAAAGCAGCCAGGCACAGTGGCTCATGCCTGTAATCCCAGTACTTTGGGAGACTGAGGCAGGAGGATTGCTTGAGGTCAAGAGTTTGAGACCAGCCTGGGCAACATAGTGTAGACCCCATCTCTACAAAAAATTTTAAAATTACCCAGGCATGGTGGTACACGTTTGTAGTCCTAGCTATTTAGAAGGCTGAGGTGGGAGGATCACTTGAGTCCAGGAGTTCAAGGCTGCAATGAGCTATGATTGCACTGCCACACTCCAGCCTGGGTGACAGAGCGAGACCCTGTTTCTTAAAAAAAAAAAAAAGTTGTGGAAAGAAGGTCAATCTTCCTGATGATCCAGGAAATGTAAATTATAAGCTTCCATGTTTTACGTTGTTAGTTTGGTAAAAATAAAAAATTGATAATACTAGCAATTGATAAGAATGCAGGAACTGGGCACTTCAATACACTGCTGGTGGGAGCAGACTGGGGAAGTCCTTTTTTTGTTTGTTTTTGAGACAGAGTCTCTCTCTGTCACTCAGGCTGGGGTGCAGTGGCGTGATCTCCATCTTGTGTCACTGTAACCTCCACCTCCCAGGTTCAAGAGAGTCTTGTGACTCAGCCTTTCACGTAGCTGGGATTACAGGTGCGTGCCACCACACCTGGCTAGTTTTTGTATTTTCAGTAGAGATGGGGTTTCACCGTGTTGGCCAGGCTGGTCTTGAACTCCTGACCTCAAGTGATCTGCCTGCTACAGCTTCCCAAAGTGCTGGGATTACAGGCGTGAGCCATCATGCCCAGCTGCGGGGTGGAGGGGAGTGTTTTTGGAAAGCAGTCAGCAAATGTTGACAAAATCAGAACCAGACCTAACCTGACTGAGCAATTCTGCTTCTGCAAGCTGCTCCAGAAGCACATGCACATGTGCACAAGGGTATTGGTAGAAGGATGCTCAATACAGCATTCCAAACAACCAACATGCTAATCAATAGAGGGAAGCTTACACAAGGATGTCTTGTCCATAGTGTAGAATACTGTGCACCAGCTAAAAAGAATGCGGTTGACCTATATCCTGTATGTACTGACATTTCCAAATAGATAATAGGAGAGAAGTCAAATATTCCCCCCTCCCCCCTTTTTTTTTTGGTTCCACTTTCCTTTTAAATAGATATAAAACAGCCATCTGGTCAGTTCTGGCCTTCTTGTCACATTGTTGAACTGACACAGCTGCTTCAGATAACTCACTGTGGCTCGGGAGGTGAAATTACTGATAAATTAACTTTCTTTTTATGGCTCTTATCTCGAAGTCATTTTCATTGCTTTTGTTGTGTAGTGGGAATGGGGAATGAGGATCCAGGGCCTGGGGAGGCTGGGGTCATGACTTGGGCGGGAACCATGTGTCTCTGGTTATGCCCAGTGGTCTTGTCCTCTCAGTTCCCTGCCTCTTTGGTGTCCTTCTCAGGTCAGAAGGACAGTGTTAACCTCTCTGTTAACAATGACTTTTCCTTTGAAAAGGGCTTAATAGATTTGTCTCTTTCCCTTGACGTTTGATTTTGAGTTTGATTTCACCATCTTCTTGGTATAGTTTTCTTCCTGTTTTCTGTGATCCTTTAGCAGCAGAGTTGGATATACTTTAGTGATTGCACTTTGTCTACTTAATTTTCTTTTAAAGCAACATGGAAAACAGTTTTGTTTGCTTCAAAAAAGGAATCAGTTTATGTGTGTGTTTTAATCAAAAGATTTTTCTCATTATATGAGCCAAAAAGCACATTAGTTTCCAACCTCTATAAATGAAACCCAGAGTTGAAGAAAACAAGGGATTTGTGCCGAATTTCTAAGTGCAGTTTGTGGAGGGGCAGCAAAGAAGGCGCTGCTCCTGGAAGCAGCTCTAGGCAGTACAAGGCACTTGTGATTTGCTTAGACCCCTGACTTCCAGCAGGTGTGAGAGAAATTCTAAGTGGATGTGGAAACCAAGGAGGGAGGGCTGGGTGGTAGGGATGCCAAAGGGATCCGTGTAGTTTGCTTTTGAAAGGAAACCCGACCTCTTCTTTCATGAAATGCACCTAGCCCATCACATGGCATTACTTTTCATTAAAGCAGCCATTCTGCACCACAATTACCTTGGGTGTTTTGTTCTCAGCAGCTGGTACTCGTCAGATCAGGGCCTGCTTTTCTTCAGCAGCAGGTGTTCCACGAAGCAGCCAGGGACTGCAGAGTTCAAAGATAGCTCAGCTCCTCCTGGAGAGGAGACCACTGCTGTCTCAGCGGCCCCAGGAGCCTTTCCAGAGCTGGAAATTGCTGATGGGCCAGGCAGAGAGGAGGTTATGGGGCTCAGGAACCAAATGACGCTGCTCTGCTGACGGTTCCCCTCTTATGAGTTCACCTGAAAGAAGGATGAAACGTGAGAGGGTGTACGTTGCTTGAAGGCAAGATCCTCCCTGGCATATAACAGGTGCTTTTTTTTTTGAACATTTGTTGATCCAATGAAGGCATTTTTTTTTTTTTCTGTCCTGCCACATGTTCAAGGGACCCTGAGTGACTGTGACATGGATTTGTCTACCTTATGAACTGACCGCCAGCATCTGTGACTTGCTGCTTTTTACCTAAATCTGTTTCTCAGGTTTCCACAGAAAGCCCTCAACCTGAGCACCCTCTCCCTTTTCCACATGCCTCTGCCTCTGGGGCCGGGTCACTTTTTCTTCTCTCTCTGGCACCTGGCACATTACTTGACCTGCAGAAAGCCCTCGTCAGATGCATAGAGAGTAAGTACCTACCTACCTCAGCGGGGAATGACTTGTGTATCCCAAATGAGAAGTGCTTACAGGTGCAAAGGTGCCCAGGGCCGTCGTTAAACTATGTGCACATTTGTATGGCTGATAAATTTAGACAGGCCGCCAGTTCTTTTTCCATAAGAAAACAAGATGCACTGCTTTTAACATTGCTTCCTGAAGGTGTTACAAATGTCTGTATTTGGCTCTTGTAATACGGTTGAACAGAACAACATATGTTTGTCCGTGTTTATATATTTTTAAGATCCCAGATGTCTGTAGTACCAGTTTTTATTATCTATTTTTGATTTATGTTTTGAAACTTAAAAACACATTTTGGGCTGGTACTGTAGTATGAGTGCTGAGTGCTACCTGATTGTAGGGTATAGTTGGACAAGCTGTTTTGAATTTTGAATTTTCTTGAGTTTCTGTTTATGGGATGTCAGTGTGTTACACACACATGATAAACAGTGAGGTCAGCTCCTAACAGCTCTAAAAAGGAGCAGGCAGTTATATTTCTGTGAGGATTTGGCATGCGAGTGTAGCTGCTAAAGACTGGCAGCTGAATCCTGCCGTTGTTTAGGGGTGAGGGAGCTGGGAGCCGAACACTGGGACGGTGGCACCATTTGAAGACCTCCGTTGTCAGTGAAGTTAGCTCGACCCACACCTGTGGCAAGGCCTCATCCTGTGAGAGCTCCTGGGGCCACCACCGCCAGTGGTCAGGGATAGAGGCTGAGCCCCCCAGTCATTACTGTGAGGTGTTTTCTTCTGCATCTGGAGCCACAGTGGCATTGCTGAGTGAAATGAGGTACCAGATTCTCATTTTCACGCTGCTCACAGTCCCCTCTGAACTGCTCACTGTTCTTTCTTGAGGAAACTAAACAGCTTCACTTGCCCTTTTCCAGATTTTTCTGCCTCTCAACCTTTTGGAGCTGAATGTGAGGTCATTCAAAGGTTTTCTTTTCAGCTTTAATGCTGTAGAATTGGACAGTTTTGCAGCTGTGGCTGCCTCGCTTTCAGAAATTTGTTTCTTCTCATTCTGGCTAATGAGCATCTTTGAGGTGCAAGTCTCGCCCAGAAGAGGCATGTCTGAGAGGTGCAGCCCGCCTTGGTGGCCTGGCTCCATCCTCAAAAGGCAGGGAGGGCACTTTATAGAGCATTTGTGTTCAAGCTTCCTTAGCAGGGACCCCTTTGTGGACTTGTAATTATATCTGGACTGTGATAGGAAACACCACGAGCCGCTGTTTGGCATGGGGACCAGGGGGTAGTGAGGTCAGTAGGAGTGTGTGAGAAGGGGCATCTCTGAGGCCACTCCTGAGGGACCTTTGACTACATGGTGTGGAAGCCACAGCTCTGGAGTCAGGGTTTGCCAGCAGGGTCCCCTCCTGCTGGTCGAGCGTTGGCCCTTGGTGCTGTCTGACACTCTCTCCTTGAGAGTCCCACCCCCTCCCTTAGGCCAGTGACTCCCTCCAGGCTATCCACCTGCATGAAACCAGAGGCTGGGTATTTCTGCCCAAAAGGTGGTCAGTCTTCACATTCCTCAGCTGAGCTCCTCTTTCTCCTGTAATGTGCAGGATTCTGTCATCATCAGGCTCCTGGGACATACTCGCTCTTCCTTGGCTTTTGATTCCTTATCTGTAACCAGGGTTTGCTCATTCACATCCTGGTGATAATGAAAACAACATGAATGACCACCATGGACGGAGCCGACTGAGCACTTGTTCTGCTGGGCCTGCCCTTAGTGCCTCACTCACCCCTCGCTCTAAATATTAGGTGCAGATGATCCAGATTTTCCATTCTGTGTGTGTGTCACCACTGAACTTGAGGCCTTATCACTTCAAACTGGAGTTATTCGAATCACTCCCGGTGGGTCTGCATGCCAAGGGTTTCTGTACTGTGTCTTGCATACCGTGGCCTGCTTAATATTTCCTGAACACTTTGATCATAGCAGTTCCTTCCACAAGTCTTTGCTGGCTCCACTTCCTTTGGGGCTAAAGATCAAACTTCAGGCTGAGCCGAGTCTGTGTCTCCATTCCTGTCTCCCACTGCTTCCCTGTAGGGATCGTCTACAATGGCACACCTGTATTTTCTTGTCCCCAAGTCTGTGCTCTAACTCTGTCACCTACATGGCCGCAGAGTAGTTTCCTTCTTCCTGTCCTCGTCTCTCTAGCATGGATTTTGACTTTGGATGGCAGGCATGGCATGTCTGTGTGTGTGTATTGCTGATGTGTACAGCTGTTTGGTAGCACTCTCATTGTCTTCAAATGTAAGTCATTTTGGCCAGGTGCAATGGCTCATCCATATAATCCCACACTTTGGGAGGTCAAGGTGGGCTGATCACTTGAGGTCAGGAGTTTGAGACCAGCCTGGCCAACATGGTGGAACCCCATCTCTACTAAAAACACAAAAATTAGCTGGGTATGGTGGCACATGCCTGTAATCCTAGCTATTTGGGAGACTGAGGCAGGAGAATTGCCTGAACCCAGGAGGCAGAGGTTACAGTGAGCTGAGATCGTGCCACTGCACTCCAGCCTGGGTGACAGAGCAAGACTCTGTCTCAAAAATAGACAAAAAAACCCAAGTGTAAGTCATTTCCATTTGACTTCTCAACAGCTCATCTCTTGTTCTGCAGTTAAATTATGAACTCCTTAAGGCAAGAACCAGAACTTAAAACTCTCCTGCAGCTCCCATTGGAGTGCAGAGAGTAGGCAGTCAACAAATACATGCTTTCGATTAGAGTTCTAAAGAAAGTCATTTTCTCAGAATAAAGAAGCTTTGTGTTGCCAGAATGAGAACATGGGGTTGCTGTTTATCCTGCCTGCATCCAATCTTCTCGTTCTTCATTGGTTCATGAGAGGCTAAGAGCAAATCAAGCCAATGAACAAAGAAGCCGTGGAGTGAAACCTTCTGAGGTTTCTGTACATCCAGACAGCGAAAGCATTGTCATCATCATCAGTATCATCTAATAACAGAAAAACATGAGTCTGGAGTGCTGGTGGCATTCATAGTGAATTACTTTGTGTCATTCTTTTAGTGTTTGTCCCATGGACCCACTCGGCAGATTCTTGGGTGTACTAGCCACATGGCCGTGGATGACAACTTCATGGAAATGGAACTGAGTGATGCCTTGTCACTCCTTAGTCAGTGCTCTTCCAAACAGTCCCCACTGTGCACATGCCCTGGAATTGTGGTCTGTGGCTCTGTTGCTTAGTAGAATAAAGGCAGGCGGATGGGGAGAGGCCGCCGCTTCACATGACATTCTCATCTAAGGGGCCCCTTTCTCATTCTCTAGTATTTATTTTATCTGAGACCTTGGTCTCATTACAGTTTAAATTTTGTTCTCTTACTTTAATGGCTTATTTAATTGAGAACATTTCAATGAAAAAATGTTTAAAACATTGTAGTTGTAAAGAGTCTGGGGTCATGCGGAGGTTTTAATTGATCCCTATGATGAATGAATACAACTCCCCAGTGCAGGGCCTCCTTTTCATTATTTTTCAAGGCCTTTATCCCATCTCCATCAGTGCAGAACAGCTTAATGTTTTTGGCCAATTGCACTCTGAGTTACTCCACTTTTAGAGCATTGACTTCATAACCAAGAGGCTGAAGCCAGAGTAAGCTGGATAAGTTACTCCCGTGCTATTTATTGCATAAAGCATTAAAAACAGCACTAGCCTGGTCATCTGTTTTACTTTTCAGAGGCTCTGTCATCACTTTAATTGGTTGTTGTTAGAGCAGATGTTTTAAAAGGAATATTTTGGCATGACTATATTTGCTTAATTTCTGATGACTTGCAGGACATGCATATCTACATTTACAAAAACAAAACTGTGGGGCTGTGGGAGCAGAGCAGCCCCCTTGGCCCTCACCAGACCTGGGCCTGGAGAGAGAAGTAAGGTTGCTGGGGCAAGAGGTTTGAGGGCAGGAAACATAAACTTGGAAAGCTGGGGCCAGCATGCAGAAACGTCTCCATTTACAGTCACCAGAACGTTCAAGAGCAACCCAGATGTCAAACCACCTCAAAATACAGCTTTTTTAGAAAAAAATATATATTTGTACCATGAACTTTATTCTACAAAGAAAAAAGAAAGGTTTTGAAAACTAGATCTTGTCATCAGTTTTTAAAATTATGTTATAATAGATACATACCAAAGAATCTGTAGAATGCATATGTTAATATTCAGATTAGATAAAAATCCATCATTACTGCAAATGTGTCCTTCCCACCCTGTTGAGGCTAACACATGTGGGGATGTTATTCCCCTTGTACGTATCAGGAGAGGGGATTCAGAGAGGTTAAGACACATGCAGGAGGCAGAGCTAGGATTTGAACCTAAGTCTGTTTGCCTCTAAAATCTGGAAATACAGCTTTTAAGAATGTAAAAGCTGGCTGGGTGCATGTGGCTCATACCTTTAATCTTAGAACTTTAGGAGGCCGAGGTGGGAGGATCACTTGAACTCAGGAGTTCAAGACCAGTCTGGGCAACATAGTGAGACCGCATCTGTACAAAAAGTTGAAAGATTAGCCAGGTGTGGTGGTGCACACCTGTGGTCCCAGCTACTCAGGAGGCTGAGGTGGGTGGATCACTTGAGCCTGGGAGGTCAAGGTTGCAGTGAGCAGTGACTGTACTACTGCACTCCAGCCCAAGTGACAGAGTGAGACCCTGTCACAAAAAAAAAAAAGAATGTAAAAGCTAAGTTATCATTGTTACAAGGTAAAGAAAATTAAAAAGAAAATAGCCTGTTTAGAGAGAGCTTACGAACCAATTAAGTCCTTTGCAACTTTAGTACCTTTGTAAAGGAGTTAGCTGACTTCAGACTTGGATGTGATGCTTGTCTCACACGCCGTAGCCAAATAAATCTAGAGAGTTTGAATAGTTGTTTTTAGCTTTTTGAACTTGGGTATTCACTAAAAAGCTTATCAATACTAATTTTCAAGAAAAAAATATTTGTTTCCATGTTTGGGTCAAAATATATTTCCCAAATTTGTACTTTACAGCAAAATGATATCCTGACTCAGCATTTTGAAGAAATTTAGCTTCAGAAAAAGTCTCTAAGAATGAAAGGGTTATTTTATGGGTCTTACGTTCTTTTATACTATTCAAGTTATCTTCTCTCCCCTTTTCAGAGTTTGGATAGATAGGAGAACTTCATTGGTTAAACCTAAATCGGATACCTAACAAGTCAACATCCTCATCCTAAGTGATCCTGCTGAACTCAGTAGAGTCTTGCAAACCTCCTTTTGTTAATTAATACATTAGCTGATATGGAGCTGTACCATTGTGGTTGTACAGAAAATGTTTGTTCTGATAAGCCAGACAGGTGCTATTCAGTTCATAATTAGGCTTCCTAGATATAGAAGTCTCTGGCTTCTGAGCCAGACAGTGAGCGAGCCCTGTCATCCAGCTGGGTTCTGCTTCATTCTATGCACGGCGGTACTGAGCACGGTGGTGGTTGGGTGCATAACAAGTGCTCAGTAACTGTTTATTGAATTAATGAATTGCAGAGTTAAGTGACCAGATGTCATTCATACATAGGGAGTGGCTTATTGATGGAGTGCCATCTGGTTTCCACAGTCTTATTATTGCCTGTGGCTGTTAATTGATAGCCTAGCTGTTTAATCTGTCCAATATGTTCAGGTCCCAAGTTGAAATTTTGAGCTTTTCTTGGATGTCAGTGCAACTTTTTGTTTTCATTTGACATCTTAATGTTTTTTCCTCCTATTTTGTACCCACCTAAACACCTTACAGTTAATAAAATGTTTAACCTTTTCTGGTATGAAAATTTCTACGAGGCAAAACACATAGTAGAATGTATCTACGAATCATATTTTTTTGTGTGACTGTTACTCATTTTTACATGGTATTGGGAGAGAGAATGAGAGGGACTTAATTCTTCCCAGATTCCTGCACTTATATAATGTAAAAGGAATGGTCTAGAGTGACAAAAATTTATCATGTCAAGTTTATGTTTCTTGGCCTTTTTAGAATGGTGTCTGTCCCAACTGATTAGGAAAATAAAAGTATAGTTTCTTTGAAATACTGTAACTCATTTTAAAGCCTGTTTATGTCAAAAATGACACTGAAAACTACTTACAGGAGAGGGAAAATGGTATTTCTAGTTTGGGGTCAGGGGAATAAGCACAGAGGTCTTTTTGCCAGTCCTCAGAGGAGTAGTTGTGTGGCTGAACGTCCCACGAAACCACCCTGGCAACATTGATCTGATTGGTTTTCTCTGTAAAAATGATTGTACCCATTTTAGAGAAAAATGTTTCTCTAAAAAATGAAATAAAACCCTATGTTAAGATTTTTTTATTTAGAACTAACAATTTAAAATCTTTATTGTATTTTTCTATTTTGTTACAAACCATTTTAGAATTGCCTTTTCTTAAATGTTCAAACCAAATTTCTCCGGATTACCCTTTTTTCCTGTAATTACTTGCTAAATTTCTGTATTTCCGTGTGGATTTAAATCTCCTACTTTGGTGACTTTTTTCCAATTTACTAACTTGATTTGATATTAATATACACAGAAACTATTGCAAGTGAAACATTCTGAGCAATAATAATTTTATTGACTTGGAAGCCTGGCTGTCTTGATTTCCAGTGTTTGCCTGCAATGTTTAAAGTAACTGACAACTCTGAGATTATTACCAAACGTTTATGATTTTTTAAAAAAGGAGGGGAGGTGGAGAGGGGAATGGAAAAAATGCTGTTTAAATTACAAACCGCTTGTAGCAGTTCCATAGGGAGGTAGTTAACCCAAGTCACGTAAAATATGGTCATAATATTGAGAGTTAAATAATTTTACTTGGAGACGACTTCAAGAACAAATATCAAAAGGTCCAAATGAACTTAAAGGTACATCAAAGGGATTATGGCAGCATGCACAGTTTCAAGACTTACTTTGTGGAGGGTCCTTTGTTCCGTGGGTTTACTTCCAATCTGGGGCCATGTACATGTGACCTCATGACTCCAGATTGATTCCTAGTGCCTCTGTGGACAAGGCCAGATGCTGTCTCCTGTGGGGGAGCTGATGCCTCTCCTCTGCTGCCCCAGTTAGTGCTCACGAAGCAGTTTTGGAAGTCAGCTGGCCTCCTGTGTTTCACAGAGGAGCCCTAGACTGTGGTGATGGAAATCTGCCCCTGCCTCTGCCCCTGGCACACCCTGGGCAGTGTAGTGTGGGTGCCTGTGCAGATACCTCTCAGCCTTTGCCTGCAGTTGCGCCGGTGGAGACCCCAGTCCCAGCTCCTGGGAAGAGAATTCTGTGTGTGTCACATTGGTCTTTAAGTAAGGCCATCTCTGTTAGTTACCTAGCATTGCTTACTCCAAACTTAGCAATATACATTTTTAAGCAATATACGACAATAAACGTTTTTTAGTTTCTGTGGGTCAGGAATTTGGACCATTGAGCCTGGGTGTTTCCGGCCAGGGGTGTCTCATGAGATTCAGTGAAGCTGTCGGCTGGGGCTGCAGTGTACTGTAATTTGGACAGGCAGGAGCACCTGCTTCCAAACTGGCCCACTATGGAGGCTGGCAAGCTAGTGCTGGCTGTTGGCAGGAGGCCTCAGTGTTTTGCCACATGGGCTTTTTTGCAGGGCTGCTCAAATATTCTCACAACATGGTGACTGGTTTCCCCCAGAGCCCTAGCCTTGGAAGTCCCATTCTGTCATTTCTGCAGCATCCTGTTGGTTTTATAGGTCAGCTCTATCTGACTGCACAGGGTCATGAATGCCAGGAGGCAAGAATCACTGGGGACCATCTTGAAGTCTGGCTGATGACACACAGTGGCAAACATACCTTCCACTTGCTGAATCCACGTTGTTGTAATCCCTTCATATGGTTTGAGAGGAACAAGGTGCTCAGGGAGTGTGGGTGCTGCATCTTATATTCTGGGGAGCTTGCAGAGGTGGCTGCCTGGGAGTAATAGAGGAAAGCTGTATCTTTGCTGAATGCCTGGGGGAAGCATTTTCTTCAAACTTTGTGCTCTTTAAATCAATGTTGATACTTAATCTTGTTTTTACAAAGAAGAAAATAAGATCACCTTTAATTCTACCCTTCACAGTACCAAAATGCTTTTAGTCTTTTTTCCATGTAGTCCTTTTTTTTCTGATGGCTACATAGAGCATGTCTGCCCTTCTGTACCTACGTGTATATTTACAAAATGGGATCACAATGCACTGATTTAGAACCTGTTTTTCACTCCTAATAGTGTGAATACACGGTATGTTTTTGCATATCTTGAAATAAGCTTTTCTGACCTCAATTTTGATGGCAGCCTACTATTCTGCCATAAGATATATCATAGTTTATCTAGCGAAATCACTGTTTTTGGATTTTGGAGTTATGCCCTAGCTTTTCCTCTTAGGAGCAGTGATTTGGTGAACCGTACTGTGTACTGAATCTTGCTGTGTAGCCCAGGTTGATGCTTGGTCATGTTCCCAGGTCAAGTTCCCAGACCTGTAATGCTGGGGCAGAGAATGTAGAGACGTCCAAGGTTTCAACACTGTTCATCAAGAGCCCCCTCTGTGATGTTTGTATGTTGTACCTTTAAGTTTGAAGGTGCCCCTTCCCCACCTTGGAGTCAGCACACCATTGTGAATTTTTGCCAGTTTGGTAGAATAAAAAAATGAGGTGATAGAGCAACTTTATCTGGAATATGACTTGTTTTTTAAAAAAGTCAGCCATTCCTAATTGTCTCAAGAAATTGGGTCGGGGGTGAGTGGGGAGTAGCATGTGCAGATTGAATTGCAACTGCCAGGCAACTCAAGCAGAAACCCAAGCAGCCTCCCCTGTGAGAAGCTGTTTTCTCCACCCTGTGGGGTAGCCAGTAAATTGGAAAATGGACTGTTGTGTGTTTGAAGCTTCATTTCTCACTACCCACCTGAAATCTCAAGGTTCTGCTGAGTAGCGAAACAGACCAGAGCAGAAAGCAAAGGCCCAGGGGTTGCTCATCGCCCACACAACTGATTTATCTTGAAAGCCTTGGAGACCAGAGGTGTCCTGCCTGTCTTCACCAACCGCTGCTGCTTGTAGGATCACATTTTGGTCCTGTCTGTTCTCAGCTCTGCCGCTGGTTAACTTACGGCTCAGTGACAGGCAGACCTTTGGATCCCAGTCTAGTGTCTCATACTTAGGTGTGCATTGGACGAATTCTCGTTGGCCCATTGAGTAATGCCATGTCAAGCCCCACAGTGGGCAGGAAAGGGAAGGAGAAAGGAACTCACATTTACCCAGCCCCTAGCTCCTACTTGCCAAGTAGCTCTCTTGTTTTTATTCTTACTGCGTCCCACCCCACCAAAAGAAAATAAACAGGTATTTCCTATACATTATTTTATTCAGGTGACAAAGTAATTAATCATTTATAAATAACATACAGCTGAAATACTTCTCTTACATGTGAACTTTACGAGCAAGTAAATATTTTCTTATTTGAGGCTTTTGTTTTCTCTGCCTGAATTCAAGAGCTTTACAACCCTTAACAGCCCAAGTGTGTTTGAAATGGTTTGAGTTTTCACTGTTGTTTCTACAGGCCTAAAGAAAATACACACAAGTTTTTCCATTGAGTAGATAATAACATGTCACTTTTTTTTTATGGACTGGAGCTGTGACTGTTGAACTTGTTGCTGAAGAATCTGTGTTCTCTTGTGTAGCTCTGAGTTATGTAGGGAACATTTTATGGATGAGATGCTCATAGTTTATGTTACTGAATTTTTTTCCTTCTGCCAGAGTTGTTTTCTCTTATTTAAGAATACTGGACACAGAGAATTGGGGAAGAGTGGTCGAAACTGGCTAACATGCCTCTAATGCCCACCCTGTGCTGAGCAGAATGCTTCGCTCTGATGTTGGACATGGTGGAAATCTGCTACATGGAATGCTTTCCATAAGGCTTGGGTGTTCAGCAAACACTAATTAATGAAGATGTTTACTTTCCAGAGTGTTTAGAACCTTCCACCGATACAGTTTTATTAAATTCCCCTCACATCTCAAAGGAGAACTGCTTCAGTTTACTGATGGGGAGGACACAGGACAGAGTGGCCAGGTCAGATGAGAACTAGGTCCTGAATTCCCTCTAATTTTTCTCTCTTTCCTGGGACTTTACCAACTTTTATCCAAATACATCTGCAAAGACAAAGTTCAGGACTATCTACATAATCTTAAGCAGTAATTTGAGAAATGGAGTTGCTTCTTTTTAAAAATTAAACCTCAAATCTCCTTAGTGGATACACAAGTGTAATCTTCTTAAATGTGCTTGGTGAGAGGAAAGAGGAGAGCTCACTTCTACAACACTGCACACCTTGATTCTTTGGTCTCTTATGGGTTAAATTAGAAATGCAGGTTTCCCTGAGATTTTTGAGACCATAGGAGAGCCCAATTTAGTTAGAACATAAAAAAAAGGCTTAGAAGAGAATTTGAAACCTAGAGGTTCACTAAATGCCAGCAGGGTCAGGTAGGTCAGCAAATAAGAGAAATTAGTGAAACTGCTTGTGTACTGGAGTGACCTGAATGTGGATAGCTTCAGATTGAGCAGCACCTTGAGAGCACCTGGGACCATGGGGCCAGCTCGCAGCCCTCTGTCTGCAGGTGCGCCAGCTCAGTCCCCCAGGTGGGAGGAATTAGAGCTGATTTTATGAGGCCTCTGGGTGAGGTGTGGACTGTTAACACCTCCACTGATTCAACTTTACTGTCCAGAAACTGTTCTTTATCTGAGCTTGCATCTTTCTGGGTTAACCCATTGCCTACTTTAACCTCACATCTCACTGGACATGTAGTATCTCTTGAGTTTGGGCACTTGTCATTTTCTGGAAACTCATAATATTTTGAAACTTGATTGCAGGTGAGACCATATTGTAACTGTGATCTATTCTGAAATAAAAATATTTGAAAAGTATATCAGAAATACACTTTTAGGATATAAAATGAACATTAGCTAAGTGTTTGATGTTGAGATGAAGTTTACGCTCCGGGAAAGTAACTTTTTACCTTTTGGGTCCTGCATTCGTTTTCTCTACCTCCCCATTTCTCTTCTGCCCCTTGTCACTACGCCTTCCCCTTCCCTGTCCCTTCCTCCTGCATTGCCAGCACCATGTTCTTTTTGTGCCTCCTGTGCCCACTCCACATTCCTTGATAGAGAGTTGATTTTCTTCTCAGTATGTCTTAGGCTTAGAATCAGTAAACCCTTCTGGACACAGCCCTTCTCCTCACTCTTCTGGGCTTTGGCTTTCTAGGTGAGCTCTTCTCCATGTTGTCTGGTTATCTGTGAGACGGCTTATGGAGTGGCCGCTCTTGGACATTTCTATAGTATTCAGAGTTAAACCCAGAGTGACCCACATCCTTAACCAGGTCCATGAGTGAGCCAGCGACTTATTTCTGGTTTTCCCCAGACCATACTTTTGACTTTCGAAAGCGTTTCGTTTCTTGATTTACATTTTCTTTGATTGCATCTGAAAAGGCCCGTTGGCCTGACAGCCGTTGCTATGGGAATGATACTGGTGGTTAGTGCTGTTGGGCAGTCACCATTATCAAAAGGATCAGGTGCCTATTTATTCACGGTGGGGAACGAGGTTCCCTCATAAAGCACATGAACTTTATTCTCTTCCCACCTTATCATAGTCTGAGGTCTACATGACATGCATCCAAACTGTGGTAGTGATTTTAATTTGCCACTAGTGTCTTTAATTTTCTAAGGAGTCTAGGAACTTGAGACACTTTTTTTGGAGAACAGATATTAAAAGTGAGATTTCAAATAATTACCTTTTCTGGTATGATTTATATGTAACACAGATTTGCCTGATTGTCAGGAGGAAGAATAAACTGTTGTTGAGAACTGACCTAATCAAACTGGCCATGTTCAACTCCTAGGTTATTTTTGGTAGGTAATTATCACTGCTATATGTTTGAGGTGGATGAGGGCTGGTTATTTCCCTTACTTCCAGATGTAATGGAAATAAGTAACCAAATTCTGCTCTACAAGATTTATTAAAGAGACATGCATTAATAAGTAAGCCCCAAATAGTTCTTGCCACCTGTTCTGTTAGCATACTGAAGCCACTGTGCTCACGGCATATGCCACATCTTCTAGACATAGGGACACAAGCAGTTACATGTAGGGTCTCCATTAGATCCTCAGAAGTCTCTGATCCAGGATCAGTAAATGTAACATTGCTCAGGAATATAACTTTGGATGTGATGCCTTCCCTACTAAGTGTTGTAGAGGCTATAGACCTAAGTAGATTTATATACCTTGTTTATGGGAGGGGAGTGTGCTTCAAATATCGTAGCCAATCTACATTTCACATAGACCATTAATTTGACTGGTGAGAACTCATTTCTAACACCTATTATGCAGATTAACAAATCACTATTTTTATTCAAGGTCTCACTCTGTTGCCCCGGCTGTAGTGCAGTGGTACAATCATGGCTCAGTGCATCCTTGACCTCTAGGCTCAAGCAATCCTCCCTCCTGAGCCTGCTGAGTAGCTGGGACTACAGGTGTGCACCACCATGCCTGGCTAATGTTTTATTTTTTATTTTATAGAGATATTCCTTATCACAGTGATTTTTTTGTTATTGTTGTCTATGTTTTTTGTCTCACTATGTTGCCTGGACTGGTCTTGAACTCCTGGGGTCAAGTGATCCTCCCATCTGGGCCTCCCAATGTGTTGGAATTACAGGCGTGAGCCACCGCGCCTAGACTGAACACCCATTCTGACCTTCATTTTGTCATAGCACAGCTCCGTGCCTTGGTCTCAGTAACTGAAGGCCCTGGTATTGCTGCCTCTGGAGTGTGGCTCCTGATTCCAACATGGGCACTCACAACACTCCTGTGGTGTGCGGGCCAAGGCTGCAGTGTCTCTGCTGCAGGGACACAGCAAAACAACCACACAGCTACTTTCCTACTGTGGTCTGAGACAAGGTGACCTTGAATAGGCCTCACTTCAGGAGGTTAAAAGTACAAAGTAAAGCCAGTTCAGAGTGGATGATGGGTTAAACTTTGGTGGTGGCATCTTAAAATGGTTCCCTGAATGAGTGTTTATGTGTATCACAAGGACAATTTTGTGAACCATGAAAATCTTCCAGCTGTTATTGCACCCCCAGCAACCGCCATAGAGGGACTTCTGTTTTGATGGTGTATCAATAGGTAATTTGGTTCAGAATAGCTTTTAGCCAGTCCTCTTCTGTAAGTCAACAGATAACCACTGGCAAAAAACAAGTGTCCTCTGCTCTTTATCCCAGTGATTTGTTGTTGTTTGTTTCTAGGCCAGGTGAGTGGTTCGGAGTTATTTATCTGAGTTAGCCTGGGGTTAAGTGGTCCTGAGTACTGAGCCACACACCCTTATGCAGGAGACTCCTGACTGGGGATGGGAAGCTGTCATCTCTAGGATCAGATGGCAGCTGGGCACGCTGAGCTGTCTATCCATTTGGGACACTTTATAAGCAATCGGATTTATTTACAATCTGGTTTGCAGACAAGGTGTACAATTATTTTAAGCATTATAATGTGAAAATCAGATGAGGCCCCACAGACACTTTTTATGACAAGAACCATCTACTTGAGCCATCATTAATTTGTCTGGATTGCGCATATCGGTCAGGTTTATCTCATGGGAAATTCCATGGGATCCACCAAGTGCTTTTTTGGAGGAAGGTGTTTTACTGGAAAGTTTTTCAATGTGAAAATAAAATATCATTATCTAGAGAAGAACAAGGATAGGAATTAGAATGGGCTTTTTGTCAGAAAGTGTATAAGCAAGAAGAGAGAAGAAAATGTTTCCAGTGTTGAGAGAAAAAGCCTGCCAATTTAGAACTCTAAATCCAGGGAAGTTCTTTAAAAGTGAAGCAGAAACAAAACTTCCTCAGACAAACCAAAACTGAGGGGATTCGTAGCTGTTAGACTGTCCTGCAAGAAATATTGAAAGAAGTTCTTCTGGTAGAAGGAAAATAATATATTAATAGTTTAGAAATTTGGATCTACATAAAGAGCAGAAGAGCATCAGGGAAAGATAAATGAAAGCAAAATAAAGTCTTTATTATTCTTACTTGACCCAAAAGTTAACTGTTTAAACCAGTCATAGTGATGATGCCCTGGTGATGGCAGCATAAGGATGAGGGAGATGAGTGGCAGCAATGCCACCAGTCGTGGGAGGGAGGAACTGGGAGTGTTGTTCTATGGTGCCTGCCTACAGGTATTTACAGTACAGTGTTATTTGAAGGTGGGCTTAGATGAGTTACAAATGTGTATTGTAAGCTCTGGGCAATCACTGTGGATTTTTAAAAGAAGTATAATTGATCCACTGAGAGAGGGAACCCATATTTGTGAAGGTATGTAGCTAGCTCCTCATGTGCTCATCTCCTCCCATTTTAGGCAACGGACATTTCAATGGCCTCTTCCAATTCTCCATCAGGCCACTACTCTGAGGGTGACATATACGTGATGTGTGACCACGTGATGAGAGATTTCTTTGCCCATTGTTGGACATTGTGCTGTAAAGTGTGTTTCTCGCTTTGAAGGAATGTAACGTGCTGTCCCAGATGGGCACAGTATCTATTGTTTTAGTCAACTACTAGTGTTTGAGCATATCCCACTCAGTATGAAAAACCCAGTCCAGAGTAAATACATGTTCCTGTTAGGACCCATGTGTAGCTTCCTGAGCATACAAGCAGTGGTCTCATGTTGTCTGTCATCCATTGGCAGCTGTGTGTGGAACCTTCCTCCCAAAGCTGTCTGTGGTCTGTTTCTTGCTGGTAGACAGGATAATCCTTGACATTTTGTGCCTTAGAGCATGTAAGAGGAAAATGTTGACAGTCAACTAATCTCTACCTTGCTATAGCTCCCCTGTCTATTCATTTTTTGGACACAGATGGCTGGCCTAAGTGAGCATACCCAGTGTCCACTTGTTGGTTTTAGTTACCTTCTGTCCTGGAAGAGGGTTCTTATGGGCATCAACATGTTTGTTAAGCCCCTTAAATTACCATAGTGGTTTTCATAGGTTCATACCCCATGTGGGCATACCTTCAATAACCCTGTGTTCTGTCTGACCATGTGGCAAGCCATGGCTACTCTCTATGAGTCTGTATATGCTCAAACTTCAGGACTCATATTGTTGCCTATTTCTTTTTCATTATGAGGAAAACAGTTTACAGGTTAGGACACTGAGCTGAATTGCTCTTCACCTTCTTTAATTAGAGTTTTCCCATCAGTCTGTTGTGGTGTAATGGACTTCCGAACAGAATGCTGCCCATCTGTCTTGGAGTGCTATTTCTAAACCAGGCAGCTTTTTGTTGGTCAGTTATGAGTCATTCATAGGGCACTGCCCATGTGACAGTAGGGTCTGGCAGCTTTTCAGGTGGTTCCAAAGTTGGCCCTAGGTTGAAAGAGACTACTGTTCATGGAGACAGTGAGTAATTCCTTGAGTTCCTCTGTCAGCATATTTCTGTGTAACCATTTCCATTTTGTTATGTCACTCTTCTGGGAACTGCCTTTCTTACTAGAGTTTCTCTGATAATATTATCTAAGACATTATGGGTATTTCAGATTTCAAGATTATTTTATGTCTTTCAGTCATTGGGGCAATTTTCATTAGTACCCAATAGCAAGTCAATAATCATCTCTCAAGTGGCATATACCGTACCACTATGCCTAGAAATGTTGAGGTCTAAGATTCCGGTGCTTGCTGCTGGGTGGTAGTCATGAGCTGTGCTGTAAGTGTCAGTCTGTGTAAGTGCAGGTTGAAGACACTTCCAAAGTCATATCTGCGTGTGGATCATAAGGCCCAACAGGCTTTGTCTGAGCCACTGCTATTTGCAATTCAAAGATAGCCAGATGCTGTTTATGCTCCCATTCAACGGTGACCTTCTTTGGGGAAGCTTTATGATTAGAAACTAGCAGTATTCCCAGAAGTGGGATACACATGCTTCAGAATTCAAGCAAGCTGACTGGGCACCATGCTTCTTGCTTGGTTCCAAGGACAGGCGACGGCAGCAGGTTCCTGCCCCCTTTCTGCCTGCAGCCTTCCTAGCCTATTTCCTTGAAGCCCAGATCTCTTGTAACTGTTTTTTCCTCCCTCTACTTTGTTAGGTAGCCTGGAGGGGACAAGAGTAGGAGGAATTCCCTTTTCAAAGCTCAGATGAGGCTCTGCAAAGCCTGGAGGGTAGGCCTTTCCCTGGACAGTGGACCTTTGTTATGGAGAAGTGGCTATGTGTATTTCTCAAGGGTTGCTCTTCCCTCCTGCTGGAGCCGCACGAGGGTCTTCTCAGCTCTTCACTATGAGAACCTGGTCCAGTTCCTGTCTGGAAAGGTCCACCAAAGTATATGGATCTCCCTGCTCTTACTTCCCCACCCCACCCATGCATGACAGGCTCCCAGGAGTTTCTCACTCTCACCTCTACAACTTGACCAAATGACATTTTTATTTATTTTATTTTTTTGAGATCTAGTGCTGCTCTGTCACCCACACTGGAGTGCAGTGGCACGATCTCAGGTCACTGCAACCTCCACCTCCTGGGTTCAAGCGATTCTCGTGCCTCAGCCACTCGAGGCACAGGATTATATATCGAGTAGCTGGGATTATAGGCGTGTGCCACCATGCCCGGCTAATTTTTATATTTTCAGTGGAGACGGGGTTTCATCATGTTGGCCAGGCTGATCTTGAGCTCCTGAACTCTAGTTATCCACCTGCCTCAGCCTCCCAAAGTGCTAGGATTACAGGTGT
This sequence comes from Sapajus apella, assembly GCF_009761245.1. Taxonomy (NCBI): domain Eukaryota; kingdom Metazoa; phylum Chordata; class Mammalia; order Primates; family Cebidae; genus Sapajus; species Sapajus apella. The sequence continues at coordinate 5,458,910 of NW_022437005.1, forward strand.
GAGCCATCATGCCCAGCCTCAAATTGCCATTTAAATGTTCCTTTCAATTTATGGCTCCAGAAACTTCTGCCACAGCTAAGCAGATCTCAACTCTGGATTTGCTTGTCTCTCCAGATTTCAAGGTGGTGATTTGCCCTATGGTCTTAGTTTATTAATGGGTTCAAGAAAAGTTTTTTTTTTTCATCCCTAGTCATTTCCCAAAGAAAAGTCTTTAATTTTCAGTTTGTCCAGCCTTTTCTAGCTACAAGAATGACAGTGACAACTCCCCAAATTTCCACATGTTGCAGCTAAAGTCGGAAGTTTCTCAAATCTTGTTTTAAGTGACTATGCCTGAGAGCTCAGCCCCACAGAGGGACAGATAGTTTTCTTTTTCTTTTTTTTTAATTAGAGATAAGGTTTCACTGTTACCCAAGCTGGAGTGCACTGGGATGATCATAGCTCACTGTAACTCAGACTGGGCTGAAGCCGTCCTCCCACCTCAGCCTCCTGAGTAGCTGGGCCTATAGGTTCGTGCTACTATTCTCTGGCTAAATTTAAAAAACTTCTTTTGAAGAAATGGAGTCTCACTATATTGTCCAGGCCAGTCCCAAACTGCTGCCTCAAGCCATCCTCCCAATTATTGGGATTACAGCTGTGAGCCATTGTACCCAGCCACAAACAATTTTGATAGGAGGCTTCTGGAAGGAAAGAGGAAGACTAGAAGGCCCCAGAGATCAGTTCATAAGACTCAGCCAGCCATTTTGGGTATGTTGAAGGAAACATGCAGCAAGGGATAAAGGTGCTGGAAAGAGTGATAATCTGCCCAGGCTTGTATAAAGCCAGACCTGTTTTCCTTCTTACAAATAGCTGCCAGTTGGGTGCACATGAGGGGTGTATGTGAGAGTGCTTTCTGCCATGGATCTGTGGCCCTGGGTAGCTGTGTGAATGTGCAGGGGCAGAGGCGCTGGGAAAGGAGAAGCTGTGGCAGACATCCTGGGGCAGGCAGGAATGACTGAGCCCTGCGCCTTGCTCCAGTTTCAGTGGCTCTATGGCAGATACTTGGGTGACAGTGTCTCACTTTCTCATATGTGCATTCAGGTTTTGTTGTTGCTGCATACACAACTCTGGCTTAGTTACAAATTCATAGGGCTAAAACTAAATCAGTACATTGCATGCTCTGTGGTTTGTTTTGGCTCTCTTTTCTCAAAGCTAAATATCTGAGTAGGAACTTACGCTTTGATCTTGTGATTTGACATCCCAAATGCACCTTCTCTGATGCAGCCCGGAGTGTGTTGTAGCAACACTGACCAGTGGGAATAGGAGAAGGGAGAAAACCAGGCAGATACGTTCTCCTCTTCTTTTTCTCCTTCAGTGTACACAGTCATGGTTTTTCTTTTTGCTTGCCCAGAGAACATTCTGTGTGCTGTACCAACCTCAGTGTCATTTGCAGGCTCATTGTAAAATGGGAGCCTGTAGGGCCTTTGTATCGTGTCCTCATCTTTCTTACCTCCCCTTCCTCACTTTTGTCGTCCTGGGTCCACACCTGCTAAGTAAAGTGTCAGTCTCAGGTTCTGTTTCCTGGAGGACCCAGGCTGAGACACGCATTATAGAAACCAGTAACGTGTGTATTTCTCCTACATTGAGATGTAGAGTATCTACCATAGTTTATGTCCTGTTTTGATTTCAAGAGACTTTATAAATATTTTCCCATTTGAAATATTCTTCTGTAGCCTGATTATAAATGGCTGCAGAGTATTCCATAATGTGAACGTATCAGCTTTTAAAAATCAATCTGTTGTTGGGCATTTAGGCAGTGCGTGCCCTTGCACATCTATTTTTGCGTATGTACCACCGGTAATTTCTGCAGGATAAATCCCTAAAAGTGGAATTCCAGTTGTATTCTGTGTTTTATATAGAGTTATGTATGGCCAGTTAGCCTTCCAAAAAGCTTATAAGTTACCTTCCCAGCAGCAATGTATAAAAGAACTTGTTTTCCTGGATTCTTGCAATATGCTTTAAAAATCCATGTCAACTTGGTAGGTGACAGGTGATCCAGCTGTAATTTATATATCCTTTCTTATATATGAGATTGAACCTTTTAAAAATACGTTTATTAGCTATATGGTGTGTGTGTGTGTGTGTGTGTGTGTGTGTGTGTGTGTGTGTGTCTGTACGCGCACATGTGTGAATTGCCTGTCCCTGTCCTTTGCTGGTTTTTATCTTTTTAATGGAGGTGTTCTTTTTCTTATTGATGTGTGTGCCCTCTGTTCTTCGCCAGGTTCTTCCTTGTAGCAGACCATGGTTGTGGTCCTACTCAAAGACCAGATTAGAGCAGAAAGTCTCGGGGAAGAGATTTTATGAGAAGTCGTGCCACCACAACGCAGACTCACTCAGGCCTTCTACAAATATTTATTTAGCACCTACTTCGTGGTAGGCACTGTGTATACACTTGGGATATAGCAGTGAACATAAAAAGATACATACAGAGCTGAGATTCTGGTCTATTGGGGATTGTGCAGAGCTATGGGAAACAGTGCAAAGGCAGACAGGTGTGTTAGGTGGTGATGAAAGCAGTGGAGAAAAGTCAGGCAGAGGAGAAGGACAGGGCTTCCAGTGGGCTGCATTTTTTTTTTTTTTTGGGGGGACAGAGTCTCACTCTGTTGCCACCCAGGCTGGAATACAGTGGCACAATCTTGGCTCACTGCAACCTCCATCTCCTGGGTTCAAGGGATTCTCCAGCCTCAGCCTCCTGAGTAGCTGGAATTACAGGTGCACGCCACCAAGCACAGCTAATTTTTGTATTTCTTTTTCTTAGTAGAGATGAGATTTTACCATGTTGGTCAGGTTGGTCTTGAACTCCTGACCTCAGAAGATCTGCCTGCCTCAGCTTCCCAAAGTGCTGGGATTACAGGTGTGAGCCACTGCACCCGACTGGGCGGCATTTTTAAGGAACCATTTGAATCAACACCTGTGGGAAGGAGGAATCATGTGGAGGTCTAAGGAAGGGCATTCTAGGTGGAGGTAATATCCAGGTTGGGTCCCAGAGAGGGCCAGTGCTGGGTGAGTTTGAGGAACTGTGGTGGCACACAGGGCGTGACGGTGGCACTGTTGCTAGAGGGAGGTGAGGGGGTGTCAGGGACAGGGAGCCAGGGCCTCATCTGAGCAGCTTTACAAATAGCAAGTTAAGAGGGATTAGAACTTGTACAGGAGTGTAATTTGCTGACGTACCTTCTGATAAAGGAGAAATCTCTTTTACGCTGATAGCCCAAGTCAGATTTAGTGAACTATAGGAAGAAAAAGGAGGCGTTTATAGTGTATTATGTTTGTAAAACATAAATATAGGGAAGAAAAAGGAGTTATAGTATGTTTGTAAAACATAAATAGTTTTCTTTTTTTTTTTCTTTTTCTTTTTTTTATTGAGATAAGGTCTTATGCTGTCACCTAGGCTAGAGTGCAGTGGCATCAGCATGGCTCACTGCAGCCTTAATCTCCTGGGCTCAAGTAATTCTCCTGCTTCGGCCTCTGGAGGAGCTGGGACTGTAGGCATGCCCAACTTTTATTTTTTGGAGAGATGGGGGTCTCACTATGTTGCCCAGGCTGGTCTTGAACTCCTGGGCTCAAGTGATCCTCCCACTTTAGCCTCCCAAAAGTGTTGGGATTACAGGTATGAGCCACTGTGCCTGGCTAATATAGGATGTTGAATGATGAGGTGCACAGTCTTTGGACAGTAACAGTAACAAAGAAGACAATTTTGTAGAATTGGAGAAAATGTGTTTGCACTTGGGCTGTTTGGACTTGTACCTTCTTAATCTTTAAGCAAAGTATCATCACATCCCACTTTGGAGGCGGTTCATTTAGTTGATTCTCCCTTCACCATTCACCGAAAGAACAGTGTGATGCCAGGGGCTAGCTTCAAAGAGCAAAATGGAATATCTCTTTATCTCTTTTCATTAGTAAAACCTATACTTGGGCCATATATATTTAAAGCTAAAGTTATGTCAGTGTAAAACATAGTTCCTTGGTTCTTAAAAGATGTTTATTCAGTAATCAATTTCTTCACCTATCAAATATTATCAGTTACCTACTTTGCCATGCACTAGGCATTAGGGATACTATGATGAACAAAACTGACACAGACCCTCTCCTCCCTGAGTGTTTGGACTTGTGGGGGTCAGGCAGACATTTTTGAAATAACTCTACAAATAAGTATGTAATTATAACCTGTGATAAGTGCTATGACGTGTAAGTACAAGGTGTCATAGGAATGTGAACCTAGACTCATCTAGCGTACAGGAAGTCTTCCCTGAGGAATAAAAGTTGAGCTAAAGAAAGGGCATAACGAGGCAAAGTGGGGTGGGAAGAGCACTCCAGGGAGAAGGAGCAGCACATGCAATGGTCCTGAGACAGGGTGACCCTGGGGAATTCCTACATAGTGTCAGGGAACTACAGTGTTAACACTCTTACTGTTTGGGCATAGACTGTTACTTTTTGGGTATCTGGAAGGTCCCTTACCGGTAACAACCTATCTTGCTATACTAGATGGCCAAATGTTATTTTTGTTATCTGCTCCCATTTTATCTTCTGGTGGTTGGTTTTTAGCTATGAAGCATTCACAGAAATGATCTGAGCCAAGATTTTGGGTAACCCAGGTACCCAGGAGAAAATGCCTGAAGAGCACTGAGTAGGAGGCAGGAAATCCTTGCCCTGATCTTCATTCCCTGGAATGGGCAGCAGGAGGTGGGGAAGTATGTATTGGCAGGTGGAGCTAGCAGCAGCCAGGAAGGCATGACCCAATGAGAAATGAAAAATTCAGAACCCTCTGAAAGCATTGCAGACTATGATGGGAATTGAAATTAGAAACACTGTGTGCATTTCTAATACTTGTGCTAGGAAAAAGACTGTAGCTGTGTTCATGTTTAATGCATGGCCCATAATAGAGAGCTGAACAGCTCTCCGTGGCCCTGTTTTTCTATTCGTTTCCGGAAGAAAGAAGCTGGTTCTATTTTAGGCTTGTATTTGGTAAGTGGACTTTACCAGAATGGGATCGCATCTGAGGCCAGAGGTGCCTTTTCCCTCCCATGTGAACAGGTACAGTTGAGAGGTCAAGAATGGTGTGCTCTGTCCTCCACTGCCCACCCCCTTTGTATGTGTGTTATGCGAAACTTTAAGGGGGTATATGGAGTTTGGTGATTTATGGTTCTTTACCAGTTTACTCTCTAGATTTTCATAGAATCACCTATAGACTTTTTCTTCTTGTTGATTTGTTTAAATTCCTTGTGGATTTTGGATTTTAGGCCTTTGTCAGATGCATAGTTTGCAAATGTTTTCTCCCATTCTATAGGTTGTCTGTTTACTCTGTGGATAATTTCTTTCACTGTGCAGAAGCTCTTTAGTTTAATTAGGTTTCACTTGTTAATTTTTGTTTTTACTGCAATTGTTTTTGGGGACCTAGCCAAAATCTCTGCCAAAGCTTATGTCAAGAGGGTATTTTCTAGGTTTTCTTTCAGTATTTTTATACTTTGAGGTCTTACACTTAAATCTTAGTCCATCTTCAGTTAATTTTTGCATATGGTGAAAGGTAGGGGTCCAGTTTCATTCTTCTACATATAGCGAGTCAGTTATACCAGCATCATTTATTGAATAGGGAGTCCTTTCTCCATTGCTTATTTTTGTTACCTTTGTAGAAGATCAGATGGTTGTAGGTGTGCATCCTTATTTGTGGGTATTCTGTATTCTGTTACATTAGCCTGTGTGTCTGCTTTTGTATCAATATCATGCTGTTTTGGTTACTGTAGCCTTATAGTATAGTTTAATGTCAGGTAATGTGATGCCTCTGGCTTTGTTCTTTTTGCTTAGGATTGCTACTTGGGTTCTTTTTTGGTTTCCTATGAATTTTAGGATAGTTTTTTCTATTTCTGTAAAAAATGACATTGGTATTTTGATAGAAATGGCACTGAATCTATAAATTGCTTTGGGTAGGATTTTAAAATGGGCAAAGGACATGAACAGACACTGCTCAAAATAAGTCATATACATGGCCAACAAACATGGGAAAATGCTTGTCATCTTAATGATCGGAGATATGCAAATCAAAACCACAGATACCATCTCACACCAGTCAGAATGGTAATTTTTTAAAAGTTAAAAATTCATAGACACTGGCAAACCTATAGAGAAAAGGGAATGCTTGTACCTCGTTTGTGGGGATGTAAATTAGTACAGCCACTGTGGAAAGCAGTTTGGAGATTTCTCAGATAACTTAGAACTATTAATATCATTCTACTCAGCAATCCCATTACTGAGTATATACCCAGGTGAAAATAGGTTGTTCTACTAAAAAGACAGATGCACTTATATGTTCATCACAGCGTTATTCACCCTAGCAAAGACATGAAATCAACCTAGGTGCCCATCAAGAGTGGAGTAGATAAAGAAAATATGGTACATATGCCCCATGGAATCCTCTGCAGCCATAAAAAGAACAAAATCAGCCGGGCACGGTGGCTCACACCTGTAATCCCAGCACTTTGGGAGGCCGAGGCAGGTGGATCATGAGGTCAAGAGATTGAGACCATCCTGGCCAACATGGTGACACCCGTCTCTCCTAAAACTACAAAAATTAGACAGCTGTGGTGGTGGGTGCCTGTAATCCCAGCTACTTGGGAGGCTAAGGCAGGAGAATCACTTGAACCTTGGGAGGTGGAGGTTGCAGTGGATCGCACCACTGCACTCCAGCCTGGTGACAGAGTGAGTCTCTGTCTCAAAAAAAAAAAAAAAAAAAAAAATGTCCTTTACAGCGACATGGATGCAGCTAGAGGCCATTATCCTAAGTGAATTAATGCAGGAGCAGAAAATCACATACTGCTTCTCACTTATAAGTGGGAGCTAAACACTGAGGAAGTCAAGATGGGAAGAGCAGACACTGGAGACTACTAGAGCCAGGAAGGAGGGAAGGGGACATGGCCTGAAAAACCACCTATTGGTTACTATGCTCATGACCTGGGTGATGAGACATCTGTACTGAAACCTCAGCATCACGCAATATACCCAGGTGACAAACCTACACATGCACTCTCTGAATCCAAAATAAAAGTAAAAAAAGAAAAATTTAAATAGCCACATGTGGCTAGTGGCTACCATATTGGACAGTGCAGGGCTAGACAATGTCCCACCTTGTCGCCTGTGTCTGGGGTGCATGCATTACTCCCACTCCCCAGCCTGGCCCCTACTGCTTGGAGAGTCTCACACCTGGTCAACATAAAAGCCAGTTTTCAGGCTACCACTTAGCTTTTCATGTCTGTGCCATGAAAAGAGGCAAGAGAGCAAAGAGGTTGTGCCTATGTAAAAAGAAAAAAAAATTAGCACCTTACTTACAACTTAGGGCACAGTAAAGCATGTATCAAAGAATATACCTTTATTGTCTACTGATTGCCAACAATGTGAGAGCCATACCCCAAACTGTGTTCTTCTCCATAGTTTATTCTTCAGTTTAGTGTATACATTGGCCATTGCAAGGACTTAATGGAGATTTCCTTCTTTCATGTGTAGTTAAATATTAACATGATACCTAAGACAAGGAATTTGATGTTTGCTGATTTGATGCCTTGTTTGTAAGTGATGGAGGTAATGAAATGGTTTCTAACTTCTTGGAGAAAAGTCTCTGTCATGCAACATCTCCATTTATATTTGCCACAAGTTCTCTGTATCTCTGCTTCCTTTGGCTGTTTGCCAGAGGGAATGCCATTTATCTGAAGGTTTGGGGCAGGCTAGGGGGAGAAGAGGTCATTTTACTCTGCCTTTATGACAAGGTTAACTGGTTTCACCAGGGCTAGAACACGCCGCCATGAATGGACCCGCTCACTGAGGGAAGAAGACAAATGCCTGCTAGCCATGGCGCTGATTCAGTTGTTGCTGAGGTCAGTAGCTGAAAGGGATGTACTGAAGGCAGAGTCAGCTGGGCTGGAGTCAGGAGGAGCCCCACTGACTGCCTGGAAGGAGAGCTGAGGCTCTGAACCTTGGCTCCTAGCACTTGGCACCATAGACCTATAAGTTATATTTACTTTTTATGAAATCACCCCTGACAAATCTTTTTGCCAAACAGGATAGAGCTGCATGTGGATTAATCAACACTCTTACTAAAATACATCAATTATCTTTTATTTTGCTATCTGCTACTTGTATATCTGGGCATTTTCTAGAAATAGGACATGGATATTAACTCATCTTTTCTGCTTTTAATTGGCACCTGAGGAACCATGACTCACATTTTTTGATAACCAGTGAATTTCATAACAAAATTATTTTTCTTCTTCTTCTTTTTTTTTGAGACAGAATCTTGCTCTGTTTCTCAGGCTGGAGTGCATTGGCATGATCTTACCTCACTGCAACCTCCACCTCCTGGGTTCATGTGATTCTCCTGCCTCAGCCTCCTGGGTAGCTGGGATTACAGGCATGTGTCACCACGCTTGGCTAATTTTTTTGTATTTTTGGTAGAGATGGGATTTCACCATGTTGTCCAGGCTGGTCTTGAACTCCTGACCTCCAGTGATCCACGTGCCTTGGCTTCCCAAAGTGCTGAGATTACAGACATGAGCCACCGTGCTGGCCAACAAAAGTACTCATTGCTTTTCTTTTTGACCTCGTATTATTCTTTATTGTGGTGGTTGGTGGTTGGCGGTGGATGGGAAGAGAAGGAACATTTGTCTATATGACTCATTTATGTAAATGAAGAGAAGTTAGTCAGTGAATAACATTGTTGTTTTCTACCAATTTTGGTTGTAATACAAAAATTGTGGGCTGGGTGCAGTGGCTCATACCTATAATCCCAGCACTTTGGGAGGCTGAGGCTGGTGGATCAACCTGAGGTCAGGATTTCAAGGCCACCCTGACCAACATGGTGGAAACCCTGTCTCTACTGAAAAGACAAAAATTAGCTGGGCATGGTGGCACGCGCCTGTAATCCCAGCTACTCGAGAAGATGAGAAATGAGAATAGCTTGAACCTGGGAGGCGGAGGTTGCAGTAAGATCGCGCCACTGCGCTCCAGCCTGGGTGACAAGAGCGAGACTCCGTGTCAAAAAAAAAAAAATTATCTTTGGTATGAATCATATTTATTAGACAGTTATTTGGTTTCTCCCTTTGCTTCTTAACCAAAACACCTTGAAAACAGCAACCTTATCCCCATTGTGTATCTGGTGTTGGTGAGGTGTTCTCACATGCAGGGACCAAAAACCCATCAGTAAATGAGGAGCATGTTAGAAATTAGGAGTTAAATCTGTGGTGAACAACATACTAGTCACCAACCACGTGTAGCCATGAAAATTAAATTCAATAAAAAAGTTTTCTAGCTGAACTAGCCACATTTCAAGTGCTCAGTAGCCTTGTGTGTCTAGCGGCTACTATATCGCGCGGCACGGATGCAGGAAGTTTCCGTCGCATTGAAGATTCTACCTGATAGCATTGTGGTCGACCTTTCTGGAATGAGCTTGTTTAGTCTGCAGATATTGCTGAGTATCTTCTGAGACCCTGTTCTGACCACAGGGATGCTGTGAGGAGCAAGAAAGCCCAGGCCTGACACTCACAGAGAAACCGTCTGAGTGAGGAACAAGGTGTGGGAAGCAAACCCAGAAATGCTTACATCATAAATGTCGGTACTGCAGTGCTCATGGCTCCCTGGGGATACAGGAGTAACATCCTATTTCCTCTCCTCAGCAGGGAAGAGAGATAATTAAGCACTATATTTTACAAAAGGCGAGACTGATGAGTACAGATAAATTGAGCCCACCCGTGCCTGGCAGTTGCTCCATTTGCCTCTCTGAGCAGCATCTTCTTATACTGGATAGTGGGGTGTTTAGAGCCTGCTCTTCAGAACATTGGCAAGGGCTCTAAGAAAAATGTGTGAAACCTGCTTAGCACTCAGCATTAAATGCATTGAGGCCATTATTACACTAACCTTTTATACCATAAAACTGGTTTAGAAGCTAACAAGCAACCTCAGCTGGAGACCGGGAAGGGGAGGCCTTTACTGGGAAAGGGAGCAGCTGGGTTAGGGAGCAGCGGGCCTTCAGAGTGTGTGAGAAATGACTGTATTTCCCTGAGAGGGACACACCTCAGAGATCCCTGTAAATGGAACACTTTGCAGACTCCTACTTTTTAAATTTACAGGTCGCAAATTTGCATTTATTTGTAGACATCTAGAAAAAAATCACAAGTGTATATATCACTCTATATAGATCTTATTAATAATTTTATTTGGACAAGATAACTTATGCCACAGCAATCTTACACAGCATGATTAAAGACTGCAGCACCCCCAAGAGTGGTCTCAGGTACGTACGGTATGTGAAGAAAGGTTGCAACTCAGAGCCACCATGATTAAGTTAAAAACCCCTGACACATAGTACATGTGCCAGTAGATTTCCTTCAGGTCATGACGAGCATGAAAAATATCAGGGCACAGATACCCAGCACATGTTCTGCAAAGGCGTCCTGCAATATGGGCGACAGAGCAAGACTCACACACACACACAAAAATCAGATCCTGCTTCAGTGTTAGCATCAAGCCCTTAGAAGAAATTTAAAAAGTCACTTTTCCCATATACAAACATCAGCAACGATTCACACATAAAGCTGGTGGGCTGGGTAGCTGGCCACAGAACCCAACCAGTCCTTGCCTGGGAGAAAGCAAGATGGGTACTGAAGTTCTCTCTCACATTCAGGCACACATCTGCTTTCCCTCCCACCCTTTTTTCTTCCCTCCCTCCCTCCCTTCCTTCCTCCCTCCCTTCCTTCCTTCCTGGAATCTCATCCCTTCCATAAGGAAAATGCTTTGCTATGCCAGTTCCCTTCCTCTCTCCCTCCCTCCCTCCCTGCCTCCCCCCCTCCCTCCCTTCCTTCGTTCCTCCCTCCCTCTCTTCCTTCCTTCCTTCTCTCCCTCTCTCCCTTCCTTCCTTCTCTCCCTCTCTCCCTCCCTCCCTTCCTTCCTCTCTCCCTCCTTCCTCCTCCTCTTCCTTCTTCTTCTTCCTCCTTCTCCTTTTCTTTTTTTTCTTTTCCTTCTTACCTTTCCTTTCTTTCCCCTCCCTCCCTCCCTTCCTTCCTCCTTCCTTCCTTTTGTTTCTTTCTCATCCCTCCCCCCTCCTTCCTTTCATCCCTCCCTCCTTCCCTCCTTCCTTCTTTCTCTTTCTTCCTCCCTTTCCCTCTCCTCTGACAGGGTCTTGTTCTGTTGCCCAGGCTGGAGTGCAATAGTACAGTCATAGCTCACTTCAGCCTCAACCCCCGAGGATCAAGTGACCTTCCTGTCTCAGCCTCCCAAGTGGCTGGGACTACAGGTACGTGCCACTACACCTGGCTAATTTATTTTTAATTTTGTTTTGGTAGAGATGGGGGTCTAACTATGTTGCCCAAGCTGGTCAGATTCCTGGGCTCAAGAAATTCATCTGCCTCAGCCTCTCAAAGTTCTGGTATTATAGGCGTTAGCCTCTGTGCTTGGCCCAAGTTTTAGTCAGTGAGGAAGATGGGAGGATTTAAGGCTTTGGTGACAATTATAATAGTCTTGAGAAATTATTTTCCCATCAAGTCAAGATGTTTTGCAGGCTCCTATTTGACCATATTTTAATGGATATTAGTGTCATATCTGCACCCAGGCTCCATTTTCTTCTGTAAAGAGCACATCTCTCCTCCAGAATCTTCCCTAGAATTTTCCAGGAGTGAGGCAAGTGTGGGCCTCCTATGTCCCCTTCCTGCCTGTGTGCATTTCCCCACCTCTCAGACACTTGTGTCTTTGAGCAAGTCAGGGTGACTATCTCAGAGTCTCATTGTAGGTGAAAATGGGGACAAGCAGGGCCTTGCCAGGACCAGGAAAGATGACATCTGTGGTTTCCACGCCTTTCTCCATCTCAGGTGGTTTGGTCTCCCCAAGCCCTAGGTCAGGTGCCCTCCTAGACTGGAGGTCCTGCCATCATGATGGATGAACAGGTTAGGGAAGAAATTCATGGACATGACTGACACAACCCAGCAGAGTCTAGAAAAGGTCACTGTGCTCACAGGTGAACTATAGTTTTTACTGCCTCCACTTGAAAGAAGATTTGAGAAACTAGGGAAAAATCTTATACTCAAGATTGGGCAAATCTCTTAAAAATTATTTAAAACAACATTACAAAAACATTGAATATCATTTTAAAAGAAAGCCAAAGTGCTTAAAACTACTATTTTGAATTCTTTTTTCTTCATATTTTTATTCTTCATATTTTAATTTCTTTTTTTCTTCATTTTTTGCAAGTCATCTGTTAGAGGTGGTCTTCAAGGAGAGTTTTGCAAATATTCACATATCCTTCTTATTGGTGTAATCGTCACGAACTTTTTCACTTGAAGCTTTACCATTTTCAGTGAGGGTGACTACATTTTATAGAGAGGTAGAGTATCCCTTATGCAAAATGCTTGGGGTCAGAAGCGTTTGGGATTTTTTCAGATTTTGGAATATTTGCATTGTACTTATTGATTGAACATCCCTAATAAAAACTTTAAAAATCCAGAATTCTCTAGTGAAATTCCCTTTGAGTACAACCTTTCAAGATCATGTCTATTCTCAAAAAGTTTTGGATTTTGGAACATTTTGGATTTCAGATTTTTGGAGTGTGGATACCCAACTCTTACATCATTTTTATGTTTGCATGCTATTTATTAAATCAGTCTACCATAACTTGGTATCTCTTGGACATCTAGATTAATTTTTTACAATTATAAGTAGTATGCAAGCAATCATCTTTATTCTGATAATATTTTTCTTTGACTAAAGCTAAATTCCAAGAAATAGGTATGAATACTTTTGTGTGAGCAAATCAGTGAAACTTTAGCCAATTGCACATTTTTACTGTTCCGATAAGCTTTTCTATGCTGATAGATATGTTTTTAACAATAATTACATACTTCAGTTCTGTATTATTAATTTGAAATGATCTTAAATTTTTATCACAGGAAATATTAAACACATGTACAGTGAGCTAGAGAGTCTGCCCAACCCCCATGTGTCCAGCATCAGTGGATACTCAGGATGGCATTTTTGATTTTGTCAACCCTTTAACATCCTCTATTACTTTGAAGCAAATCTCAGTGTTATCATTTAATGTATACATATTCAGTGATTCATTTTTTCAACCTCTACGTTTACATCCAAAGTTCTTACCTTGCCTTTCTAGCTGCATAACTCACATGCATTAAGCATCCCTGTGGACAGTGGGGAACCATTGACTGTTTCCGAGCGGAGGAGGGATTAAGTGGTGAGAACTGTACTTTGCAGAATGAACTTGTTAGCTCTCTGCAGGATGCATGATGTGGAAACACCTGGAAGTGATGAGCTGGCCATCCACGTCAGCCCTCCCGCTGTGATGCTCCTGCTCAGCTCATTCCCATTCCCTCCTCCCATTCCCTGCCCGAGTGTGTCTCATTACCCTCTTATGAATAGTTGGTGACTGAGCCCTGCCATGGCTGAAAGTCACAGTCAAATAGAATTCTCAGTTAAAAGTTCCTTAAACAGTAAGAATATTTGATTTTCTTTCATAAGTTCTGAGGCCCAGGGCCAGTGACTCCAGGACTGGTTACTTTGGCAGCTCAGAACTGCTGGGATTCTGTTGTCCTCTCTGTCCTTTTCCTCGCCTGCTCTTGGTTACAAAATGGCTGCCACAGCAGTGCCCTTATACCTTCCATGTCTGTGTCCAAGGCAGGTTGGAGGTTGGTGTTTCCTTTCCTTTGCCAGGCAGAGGAGTCTTTCCCAACAGTGTCTAGCATACTTTCTCACATCCTCTGGGCAGAGCTGGGTTACTGTCTAGCAGGTCAGCAGGGAGTTTGGGAAAGTGGATTTGAGGCCTTTTCACCCTCTGGGGTGGAGTTGCAGTCGGAGAGGAAGCTGTTAGGTCAAGAGAGCCTGCCATAGGGTTTTACATGTGGAAAAAGACTGAGTCTCAAAAAGTTTTCTCCAAAATCATAGGTAGGGCATGCGGAGTGAGGCCTCAAACCCAGGCCTTCCAACCTGAGGCAGTGTTCTTTTCCCATCTGTCCCCTTGAATCTCTGTGTGGGAGTCTTTGGTGGAGCAAATAGAGGTCTGGTAATGGATCAGCAGTGGGAACTGAGAAGGCCAGCGAAGTGGGAGATGTAGAGAAGGAGCCCGAGGTGGCAGCAAGCCTCGAGCAGGCTAACGGGGATGTGGGGAGGGGCAGCTTTGGGGTTTCCACATGATGCCAGCAGGACAGTTATGGGGACCTGCCTGGCAGGACATGGAGGTCTGGCCTTCAAGTTTGTGTCACATCTACCATGCTGAGGCAAGTCATCTGTTAGAGGTGGTCCTCAAGGAGAATGGAGCCCAGCTTGTGTGGGGATGCTGTAGGAGGAGGAGGCGAGCATTTGGAAAGTGCCGTTGGGCTTGCTGGCCACGCAGTCAAGAGTGATCCTGTGTATGTGTACACATATGTATCTTAAACTTACCTTGAAATAATTCCAGACTTAATAAAGTTGCAAAAATAGACCAGAAGAGTTCTCATATTCCTTTACCCAGCTTCCCCAAATGTTAATGTTAATGATCTCACATATCTGTAGCAGTGATCAAAACCAGCACATTACCACTGGTAACATAGTATTAACTAATAGCAAATCTGCAGACCTCATTCGAATATTGCCATTGTCCCACTGGGTCCAGATCCAATCTAGAATCCCATGTTCATTTAGGTGTGTTTCAGCTTCTTCCAATCTTTTCTGAAGACACAGACCAGTTATTTTGTAGAATGCCCCTCAGTTTGGGAATTTGATGTCCTCGGTGTGCCATGTCAGGGCACATGGTATTGATGTGTCTCATGACTGCTGATGCTGACCTTGATCACTCATTTTGTCAAGATGGTGTCAGTCAGGTTTCTCTGCTGCAAAGTTACTGTTTATTTATTTCTAAAAGAACATTTCTTAAATTGACTTCTTAAAACACAGGTTCTTTTTAGTGGCTCATCATTTGACCATCTTCAGTAGCCTCTGTTGATGTTTTTAAAAATCAAAGGGACATGCATTTGGTTAGAAAATTCAAACAGGGCGGAATTACTAAAAAATAAAATTATCCTCGTGGTATATCCTCCAGAAAATTTTCCGGTACAAATAGTGGTGACCTTTTTTAAAAAAATTTTTTAAATTTCAATAGTTTTTGGGATATGAGTGTTTTTTTCTTGTTATGTGGATGAATTGCATAGTGGTGAATTCTGAGATTTTAGTGCACCCATCATTGAGTAGTGTACATCGTACACAATGTGTACTCATATATTTCACACCTTCTACACCCACAGTGACCTTTTGGACATGGTGTCAGTGGCACGATGGAGGTGGCAGTCAGGGCTTCAGTGGACTGAAATTTGAATGGAGGGTGGCTGGGGAAGTGAAGACTTGGACTAAGGTTCTGGGAGCTTGAGGGTAAAGGCTCACAGGAAGGGGGACCCCCGGAAGAGGGAAGGCTTTTCACATGACAGGGTTGTGTGGAGACTGTCTGTAAAATTACTTTATGTACAAAGGACTACAGATGAAAGGTGGCATCAAAGTAGTGCCTGACTCTATGAGGTAAAAAAACGACTGCTGTTTTCCATAGTGTTTTTGGAATATTTTTCACAATGGTCAGTACCTACTAAAGCATATGCTAACTGATTTTTCATTTATTGCAAAATGACAGGGTGCCACTTATCTCATTAGAGATAGTGAACCCCAGAGAGTCGTTTATGGGGGCATTGGTAGGGTTCTGTTCCCATATATTCAGGTCAGAGATTCCGTACTTCTTCCTGGTGCTTTGCACAAGAACACAGCATTGTCTGTGGGTGGGCATTCTGGGCCAGAGAGACATAGGTAGCTGGAGGACAGTTAGAGAGAAAACATGCTACCTAACAGACTTGGTTTAATGAATTCCTGATGAAAGAGCTGTACTAATGAGCACCGTGATAAGGAGGGCATATAGCAATGTCTTTTAAAAAGTATACAAATGGTCTTCTCTAAGTAGGTTAGTTCCTAATGATTCGTTATGTCCTTTGCTAGACCCTGGCCATATTTTTTGAACTTGTTAGGTCTTTTCAACAAAGAGTTTTTGCATTACGCTTTTCCTTCCTCATGTGCAATCTTGTGGGCAGGTAGGAACGACAGAATGGGGGTGGCATGGAGGGTGGGGACATCCCAGAGTCCTTGGTTCTGTTGCATTAAGTGAGCTCAATATACCTAGGGAGACTGTCTGGCCTTTCAGTGTCCAGGAGAGCAGTAGGATGGGACCACATGGGACACACGCCTGACACACAGGTCGTCACTTGGGAATGAGCACTGGACTTGCCCCAGTGCCTGGGATGCAGTAGGCTTTCAGTAAATGCTAACTGACACAGGAATGTTCTGTGTGCTTTCTTTGGCTTCTCCTTTTAAAGAATCACCTAATAATGCTTTAAGTCTTTCAAATTGCCGACTTGTCCTTCTGTCAGATAAAATGCATGAAGTAAGTTAGGATTCTGAATAGGAACAGAACTAATTCCTGGTTGATTTAAAGTCTCATTTAGAGATTTTCATTTTGCTTAAAGCTAATATACAGCGTGATGCCTGAGATCTGTTTTAAAACCTTGCTATGTAACCTTATCATTGTTGACAGGAAAAATTTGTCTACAATCATTTTAATCTGTTGCATAATAAATATTTAGAGAGTCTCTTATTCACTTCCATTTTAGACTGTCTATTTGTACATCCTTCAAAATGGACCAAAGATGAGAGGCAGAGACAGTGAAAGGGAAGATCCTTTTATTGGTCCTGTGGGCCAAGACAGAGGAAAGGATTGATAATCTTTTCAAAGCAAGAAAGATTTTGGTTTTCATTCTAATGTTCCTGAGTAATCCACACTGTGTATGGTACTCCTGCTCCTTTCCTAATTAAACCCTTCAGTTGGGTGCTATTAGCTACATCCTTGTTTTAAATTTCCCTTTCTCTCACTTTCCAGACTGGGCATTGTTGAGTCCAGAAATGAATTGGGGAAGTTGATTTAGCAAGGGCTGTAGAATAAAGATCTAGGTTAGAGGCAGGCTAGAAAAGCCAGGCTGGAGTACATACTGGAGACCACAGTGACATTGATCTACTGCGGGTCACATTTACCTCCTCAGTAATCTCAGGTGTTGTGGTCGCTAGCACTGGTGACCAGGAGCAGGCTGGTCTTCAATGTCTCTCTGTCAGTGCCTGAGGCAGGGATACTGAAGAGAACATGCCTGCCACATAGGATGGGAATCTGGTCACAAAGATATCACTAGTTCTGTTGGAGTAGAAATCACATCTGGAATAAGGCAAAAAAGGGAACTGTCTACAAAAATTCTTAAAGAATTGGCAAACTAATGTTTTTCTTAGCAGATGTGCCTTTGTCATATTCCTAAGGTTTTCCTCCCTGTCAGTCTTGCTTCTCCTTCCTTGAGACCAGTCTCTTTCTCCCTGGGGCCTCTGACTAGGCCGCTGCCAGGACCTGCCCTCTGGGCTGCTGCTGCCTAGCAGGAATCCGTAACTTCCTTTCACTATCCTGCTGGCTGGGTCAGCTTTCTGGATCCTTACCCACTTCATCTTTCTTGGGTTTCTTTTTCATTTGTGCCAAAGTCTATTTTCAGTCATTTTTTCCCTAGAAGAATGTTCAGAATGTAAATTTTCTGCCTTTTTAAAAATAACTCTAAGGCCAGGTATGGTGGCTCATACCTGTCATCCCAGTACTTTGGGAGGCCGAGGTAGGTGGATCATGAGGTCAAGAGATCGAGACCATCCTGGCCAACATAGTGAAACCCCATCTCTACTAAAATACAAAAATTAGCTGGGCATGGTGGTGCGTGCCTGTAGTCCCAGCTACTCAGGAGGCTGAGGCAGGAGAACTGCTTGAACCCGGGAGGCGGAGGTTACGGTGAGCCCAGATCTGTGCCACCGCACTCCAGGCTGGCGCCTGGCAAAAGAGCGAGACTCTGTCTCAAAAAAAAAAAAAAAAAAAAAATCTAAAAATGTCTCTGTGGTCCTTACATTTAACCGTTAGTTTGTATGGATGTAGAATTAGGTTCAAAATTCTTTTCTTCAAAATTCCGAAGGCCATGGTTTTGCTTCTGGTGTTTCCATGAGGACCATTTACTGACTGTATTCTCACCCTTGGATGGGAGCTTTTCTTTTTTCTTTCTGGGTCCTGTAGAGACCGGTCTTGGTCTTGGTGTCCTCAAATTTCATGAAGATGCGTCCCATTTTCATCCTTTTTGGTAATCTAGGTTTCTTAAATCTAAATTCTCTTGCCTTATCTTTAGCTTGAGGAAGTTCTCTTCTATTATTACCATTTTCAATATTTTCTCACCGTTTATTTTTCTCTTCTCTCTTTCTGGAAAGCCTGAAGATCAGTTGATAATCTTCCCAGGTTGTCATTTCTCTTAAACTTTCTCAATATTTTCCATTTGTTTTTTTTTTAATCCCATGGGACAGTTATTAAATTCGAAATTATTAATCTCCCAACCTTTCTACTAGATTTTTTATTTTGGTAATCATATTTTTAATATCCATGAACTCATTTTTTATCCTAATTTCTGTCTTTTCATAGCAGCCAGGTTGTTTTTTGTTTGTTTCTGTTTTCTTATTTTGTCTTTAGGGGTATTATGTTTTCTTGATGCTCTCTGAAGATACATACTAACTGGACTTTTAAAATACTCATTTCTGTTTGCTGAAGTAGCTTTTTTGCTCAGAGTTGGCTCTGCTTACTTTACTCAGTTTTTTTCTTTTGAGCTATAGATGTGCCCTAAAATATCTGGATGTCTTTGGCTGTCTGTTCATATTTAGAACACTGGCCAGGGTAGATTAACGCAAGCAGTGGGTAGCTTTACAGGCGGGTCATTTGGTCTCTAGTGAGCCTCTCTCCTGAGCAGGAGGGCAGCTGGGCACTCAGTGTATGTGCTTACTTGGGCAGGAAACTTAGACAAATGGCACAGGAACTCCAGTGGACTCAGGTGCAAAAGGGCGTGTGCAAGAGTTGAAGAGAAGACGCCTAACCAAGGGCAGATATGAGAGGGTAACCTAATCCTATAAAATAAGCAGAGACAGAAATTCTAAGAACAGGATTTTTGTTGTCGCTGTTGATTTTAAATGTTATCTCTAGAGCAGTGGTTCTCTCAAATTTAATTGATTTGTACTAGCCACGTTTCTCATGCTTCATGGCCATTTGTGACTTCTGTATTGGACAGTGCAAACATAGGATATTTCCATCACAGATAATTCAATTGGACAGAGCTGATCTAGACAGTATTGCTGCTGTTTTAAGGAACTTGAAGATTAGGCGTGCTGTTTTGTTTATAAACATAAAGTTTTGTATTTCAGGATATCAGGGATAAGGAGAGTTTGAAACAAATTAACAATTGGTAATTTTGAAATTTAACAGAGTGATCTGAGATCGTCACTATCCTTATTACAGTTCATAATGTGCCCTCTGACACAGAAACCACTTGCACCCCCACAACTCCCACGCCTGCCTGTACCCTTTCTCACAGTTGATTCATAATTAATGTGAGAAGAGGGTTGAAACTCAAGCCGGCAGACAGTGAGAGCAGCTTTAGGTGTTGTTCAAAAAGGTCCCCAGGAAGCTATCCCCAGGTCCAGCTACCATGGTAACTGGTAGTAGTGGGTGAGTGTCTTCACTCCGGTGCCTTGCCCCAAAAGGATGGTGAAGAATCTGAGCCCTTTCATAACATGATGGTGAGCTCAGATGCTGAGGCCTCAGTGGGAAGGAAGAGCTGGACAGAAGTGATTCCCCTGTCTTGGTGGTCAGCCTGCGTTAGGAGATCTGCTTTGTGTGAGAATGACTGAATGGAATGTGGAGATGGGAGAGGGAAAATGCCAAAGGTCAGAAACATTGCTGAAATCTTGAATATGTTCTAAAAATGGAAGACTTTGCTCTTGTAGCCCAATGTGTTCTAAGCTCATTTGCTATTCTTTAAGCCTGTGTCCTGCTAATGCCATTTGAACCCTTCTTATGTGGTCCATTTTCTCTTTGGCTGTCTGTGTTATTGGAGCCATGACTGATCAAGCCTTTAGCTAGAACTCCACTGGAAAAGGCGATTGGTTTAGTGCATGTGGCTTTCCTTAGTTCTCTTTTCCCTCAGATTTGGATAAACAGGATAAGTGATGAGTAAACAGCTATCAACAGTTGTGTGGTTTGTTGTTAAAGATTCAGCAGTTGTTGGTTCAGAGTGGGGAATCGTGGAGTCATTACTGACCAGTGAGTTTGGAATGCTTTCTCTATTTCAGGGGCTACACCAAAGCAGTTATGTTTGTAGAGTTAGGAATTGCAGGCCACACCCCGTGTTCATGGTATCAGATTTGCCTCCCCTCACTGAGGTTTGTTTGGGGGCATTGCTCTTCACTGGCACTTGGAAAGACTTTTTTTATGAAGAGCATCATTAAAATTAGAAGGCATAAATAAATAAAATATCTCTTTGCTGTGGCTTTAGGTTTTCTTCTTGTGGTAATGTCTTTCAGAATAGAACCATCTTTTGATCTCTAGGAAACAGGTAACCTGTCAGGTGGGTAGGGTTGCTCCTGAGTGTGGGCAGGGTTTCAAGTTGAATTTGGAAGAGAAAAAGGCATATTGGGCCTTCTTTATGGGTGGAGAACCCACTGCCTCTAAAAACAAGAGTTGTTGCTTTGTCAGTGATGTAGAATGTTGCCTCTGAGGAGCTGGATTAATAATGAATCTCTTGAAAAAAATAGCACAGAAAATGGCCTTTTACTTGTGTTCTCTGAGGCAACTCAAGTGGAGTTTATTTCTAGGCAGAAAAACATTTTGTGTGAATTATATCCAAGGAAGCAGTGTAACTCGGTGCTCAGTAATTAGCCCTGTCCCGGTATTTAAGCCTCTGAAAGAAAGTGCTGCTGTTGTAATTGAGTTCTTTTTAATCCTGGTAGCAGTACATTTACATATTTTAATTGAATGTTTCAGAATTCACCAGGTGAAGCCTTTCTGGGTGTTGGCATTATCCATCAGGT
The DNA here is from genome assembly GCF_009761245.1 of Sapajus apella. Taxonomy (NCBI): domain Eukaryota; kingdom Metazoa; phylum Chordata; class Mammalia; order Primates; family Cebidae; genus Sapajus; species Sapajus apella. The sequence goes on from NW_022437005.1 coordinate 5,479,910, forward strand.
GTGCCCCTGGAAACCCCATGTGCTGAGGGGGCTGAATAGCAGTGTGAGCCTCAGCTTCAGCAGTGGTGTGGCCACTACTTTTGGGTGGCCCAAATGTCTCTTGCTGTTCCCCTGTAACTTGCCACTTTTCACCTGGATGTTCATCACCTGTAAGCAGTTAACATCTTTATGAGCAATATGCAGAGTTCAGATGACTCCCATTTCCTTAGTTCCCTTGGACATTATCAGGATTTCAGTTACATTCAGAAAGAGAGTTTCCATGGATAAATAAAGCACTTGATCATTAATTCGGGGAAAAGCAGAGACGTTTGGTCTCACTTAAAGGTTTTTTCCATTTAAACAACCTTCTTAGCTGGTTAAAGCCACACACAGTTGTTTAAGTAAAACCGTGGATGAGCTGCAGTTGACAAGATTGTACCTTAAGTGCTCTGTGTCTGAGACTCACCCTGCGTGCTCACTCATATATGCACCTGATCTTACCAAATATACCAAACTGTGTGTGTGTCTTGGCAATGTGCCAGCCTCTCTGGCCATAGGGTGCTGTGCAGTACAGCAAGACCAGGACTCTAAAGGGAGCAAGCGCTGACCACTTGGAAGGGTGAATGGCTCTTTTCAAGGTGAACTGATGGCTGTATGGTCACAAGAAAGATTCCTCAAGCATAATGTGTTACAGGCTCATTGTCTCCTATTAAGGGTGGGTCTTAGGGCTGGGTTCTTTTCTCTCTGGACAAGTAAGCTTTACCACAGAAACTCTTACAGTGCATGACACACACATGCACACATGTCCTTGTGCTGCCTCCTTTCCTCCTCAGATCAGCTGAAGAGAAGAGGGGACCTGTCCCCTGGTATCTCTCTTACAGGCCTATAGGCTTCCCAGGACCAAGGTCTTCTTGTGAGTGTATCTGGTGAGAGTATGGTGTGAGGGGCACCTTTCCAGAATCAGTCAGTGTGACCGACTCTCCATGAGTGGGTGGGGCTTTGGGCCCATGCAGTAGAGGGTGATCAGGAGCTCGGGAAGACAGGGTCATTTCCCTGCCTCTTGAAATGTGCCTGGTCCCAACTGAGATGTTCTGTGGGTATACAGTACACACTGGATCGAAGATGTGGTATATAAAGAAGGTAAAATAGCTAATTAGTAACGTGTGTGTGTGTGTGTGTGTGTGTGTGTGTGTGTGTATGCGTGTGAGTGATCCACCTGCCTTGGCCTCCCAAAGTGCTGGAATTAACAGGCATGAGCCATCATATCTGGCCATCTTTTTGCTTCTTAATTTATCTAACAGAAAATTTAAAATTATCTAAGGGGCTCTTATTGTGGCTTGTGTTATATTTCTATTGGATCGTATTGGTCTAAGGCCTGTGGGCTTTAAAAACTTATCAAGGGCAGTAAAGAAAGTATTTCTTGACATAAAGCCCTATTTGCTGGCCTCTAGGCTTCAATAAAAGGTTATTTTCTCTAGGGAGTCTTGACAATAAAATTATAATAAAAGTAAGGAAGTGCTGAGAGTATGTGTGTTTGTTTGCATTTAGATTATACAAATAGAGATACACGTGAGTTGCCCAGGACCTCAAGAGGTAAATGACTCAAATCTTACTTGTAAACTGTGAACTTTTCTTCTCTACCTTTCTTTCTTCATATATTAGAATGTATTATTGGAAAACCATATGAGAATTAATTGATGTAGTAAAGTGTTTTGATCTCAAGAGAGCAAGAAAATGCATTTATTATTGAAACAAACACTTTCTTTAAACAAAAATGGTTTTTCTAGACAGGGAGGAGATTTTACTGATGACTGGCTTATCGGTTACTCATTTAAAGCAAAGTGGAATGTGCTTCAGGATTTTTCCTCAAGTGATATTATTCATTTAAAAAGTGATTCTTAGAAGCCATCTGTGACAAACCCACAGCCAACATAATACTGAATGGGGAAAGTTGAAAGCATTCTCTCTGAGAACTGGAACAAGTCAAGGATGCTCACTCTCACTGGTTCTCTTCAACATAGTACTAGAAGTCCTAGCCAGAGCAATCAGACAAGAGAAATAAAGGGCATCCACATTGGTAAAGACGAAGTCAAACCATGGCTGTTTGCTGATGATATAATTGTTTACCTAGAAAATTCTAAAGATTCCTCCGGAAAGATCCTAGAACTGATAAAAGAATTCAGCAAAGTTTCCAGATACAAAATTAATGTACACAAATCAGTAGCTCTTCTATACACCAACAGTGACCAAGCAGAGAATCAAATCAAGAACTCAGGCTCTTTTACAATAGCTGCAAACAACAAAACAAACAAACAAAAAACTTAGGAATATACCTAACCAAGGAGATGGAAGACCTCTACAAGGTAAACTACAAAACAGTGCTGAAGGAAATCACAGACAACACGAACAAATGGGAACACATCTCATGCTCACGGATGGGTGGAATCAGTATTGTGAAAATTACAATACTGTCAAAAGCCAATTGCAAATTCAGTGCAATTCCCATCAAAATACAACAATACCACCATCATTCTTCACAGAGTTAGAAAAAAAAATCTAAAATTCACATGGAACCAAAAAGAGCCTGCATACCCAAAGCAAGACTAAGCAAAAAGAACATATCTGGAGGCATCACATTACCTGATTTCAAACTATACTGTAAGGCTATAGTCATCAAAACAGCATGGCACTCGTATAAAAATAGGCACATAGACCAATGGAACAGAATAGAGAATCCAGAAATAAAACCAAATACTTATAGCCACTGATCTTCAACAAAACAAACAAAAACATAAAGTGGAGAAATTACACCTTTTTCAACAAATGGTTCTGGGATAATTGGCAAGCCACATGTAGGAGAATGAAACTGGATCCTCATCTCTCACCTAATACAAAAATCAACTCAAGATGGATAAAGGACTTAAATCTAAGACTGAAACTATAAAAATTCTAGAAGATAACATTGGAAAAACTCCTCTAAATCTTGGCTTAGGCAAGGATTTCATGACCAAGAACCCAAAAGCAAATGCAATAAAAACAAAGGTAAATAGCTGGGACTTAATTGAACTAAAAAGCTTTTACATGGCAAAAGGAACAGTCAGCAAGAGTAAACAGACAACCCACAGAGTGGGAGAAAGTCTTCACAATCTGTACATCTGACAAAGGACTAATATCCAGAATATACCATGAACTCAAATAAATCAGCAAGAAAAAAACAAACAATCCCATCAAAAAGTGGGCTAAGGAAATGAATAGATAATTCTCAAGATATACAAATGGCCAACAAATATATGAAAAAATGCTCAACATCACTAATGACCAGGGAAATGCAAATCAAAACCACAATGGGATGCCACCTTACTCCTGCAAGAATAGCCATAATCAAAAAATTAAAAAAAGTAGATGTTCGCGTGGATGTGGTGAAAAGGGAGCATTTCTACACCGCTGGTGGGAATGTAAAGTAGTACAAGCACTATGGAAAACAGTGTGGAAATTTCTTAAAGAACTAAAAGTAGAACTGCCATTTGATTCAGCAATCCCACTGCTGGGCATCTACCCTGAGGAAAAGAAGTCATCATATGAAAAAGATACTTGCACACACATTTATAGCAGCACAATTCACAATTGCAAAAATGTGGAACCAGCCAAAATGCCCATTAATCAGGTGGATAAAGAAACTGTGATATATATATCACATGATGGAATATTACTCAGTTAATGGCATTTGCAGTGACTTGGATGAGATTGGAAATTATTATTCTATGTGAAGTAACTCAGGAATGGAACATCAAACATCATATGTTCTGCTTCATTATTGGGAGCTAAGCTATGAGGATGCAGAGGCCTAAGAATGACACAATAGACTTGGGGGACTCACGGGGAAAGGGTGGGAAGGGGATAAGGGATAAAAGACTACAAATTGGGTGCAGTGTATACTGCTTGGGTGATGGGTGCACCAAAATCTCACAAATCACTGAAGATCTTACTCATGTAAGCAAACACCATCTGTTCCCCAGCAACCTATGAAAATTAAAAAAAAAAATGATTCCTGATGGCTTTGCTTTGTTTTAATGGGTGATTTTATGCTATCATTAGGGTAAATTAAATGCATCTTTTCCTACCTGGAGGGAGAGAGGTCAGGAAGAAAAAACTATTTTTCTATTAATGGCCAAATTGTAATTTTTAAAAAGGTAAACTCAGTTCTCATGCAGCTATATAGTGAGCAGATACCAGCGACTGATTTAACTTGCTAATGGAACCAGCAGATGGCAGTGCGTTCAGAGGAGGCCTAAACATGAGTGAAGGGGACAAAAGGTATAAACTTTGATTGTTCTGGGCAAACCAGAACATGTGGTCTCCCTAGTTATAAAGTTCAATTTAGGTTATTCATCCTGAAACCAAAAATTTTGATAGAACTGAGAGGTTAGGTATCATGTCTTATCCTGATAAAATATTCTATTAAAACTATGTAAATTCAGTTTTATGAAATAAATCTATACCAAGATCATTTCATTAAAAATGGGGTTTTTGAGAAAATAAAAAATGACATTATATTTTTAGAATCTTTCAAACATATTCTGATAATTTTTTTTATGGACAGTGCTTGAAGGTGTGACTGTGTTTTTGTTAATTCACATGTGAAATATGCCACTTGTTTAAAATTATCTCAGATATTAATCTCATTCAAATCTTTAATCAGTCAGTTTATTATTCATAAGTCTGGTGTTTCTAATAAAATTCTATCGCATGAAACAGAATTGTGTCTAATAAGATAATAAGTTTTACAAAATGTAAAAGTCAATACCTTAATTATTTTAAATTGTATCAGCTTTAGAAATAACTGTATAATTAAGACTTGCTATAGCTTAGAATACTCTTAGGAAAGATTCACTGTACTGCTTCTCAGTCAACAGCCCTTAAATGCAGGCTACTGACAGTGGCCAGTGTAACCAATGTGATTGGACAGTGACATGCCTCTGGGCCTGGATGATAGTGCCACCAGAGCCACATGCCTCCTGTGTGGAGCCAGGAAGGGGCTCTGTGTGTTGAGTCATGGGCCCATTTACTCTGTGTTCTTTTTTTTGATCATTTGAAGGTTAAAAGTTTGGACAGACAGTTTTGCCTTGATGAATACTCTTGTATTCCTATAATGATTCTTGAGTTTTTTGTTAAGTTACTTGAAATCACTTTGGTTACTTTGGGTCTGGATCTTGTGATTTATTAGGTGAGTCTGGAGCAGTGCTCAGTAGGACTAATGCTTCCCACTGCCACAGCGAGTCCTTCCTGAGCTCCATGGAGTGGTGGGAGCAGGTGCTAATTCTCAGCCCTGTGTGAGCTTAGGTGTTGTAAGCACTTATCTTTTCCTGGTCTTGTGTAGTTTCTTTACCTGCTCAGTACTCAGCTGGATGCTCCAGGGGCCTTCTGCACAGCTCCACGGTTCTCCCTCTTTGCAGCTCTCTCCTCTTCCGTACTATGTTCTGAGTGCTTTAGCTGAATGGTCTCTGGGATTCTCAACTCCATCTCCTTTACTCAGGAAGTCCTCCAGCCTCTGCCTTGGTTTCCCTCTCATACTGTGACCTGTGAACTCTCCCTAGGCTATCAGATGGGGAGCTGCTATGGGGCTTACCTGGCTTGTTGTTTCCTGGCCTTTGTCACCTGAGGTCCTGTGTCTTAACAACTGTTGTTTCTTAGGCTTGTCTTTTTTACAAAACTTCAGTGTGACGGTGCAAGGATAACTTTGGTTCCGTCGATCCATCTTGGACAGAAGCGGAAGTGTCAGGACGGTGTTTTTAAAACATTGTGATCTGGTGTAACTTTTTTTTCTTGTGAACTGTTCTTCCTCATAGTCCTCTTTCTAGGTCAAGGGCAGTATCTGGATTGCCTTGAAGTTCTTCCTTCTTCATTGTGCTTATTGAGGTAGAACCCTTCTTTAAGAAACAGCCAGACCAGGCGTGGTAGCTCATGCCTGTAGTCCCAGCATTCTGGAAGGCCGGAGAGGGCAGATCACTTGAGGTCAGGAATTCGAGACCGGCCTGGCCAACATGGCGCAACCTCGTCTCTACTAAAAATATAAATATTAGCTGGGAGATGGGGGCGGGGAGCACGTGCGCCTGTAATCCCAGCAATTTGGAAGGCTGAGGCAGGAGAATTGCTTGAACCTGGGAGGTGGAAGTGATTGCAACGAGCCAAGATGGCACCACTGCACTCCAGCCTGGGTGACAGAGTGAGACTCCGTCTCCAAAAAAAAAAAAATTCCATTCTGCATGGGTTTTTCTTTAGAGTACTTAAAGATGCTAGGATTCAGTGGCATACTGTTACCAGTGTTTCATTTTTGTTTTACAGTGATTAAGTCTTGGCTTTCCAAACTCCTTGAGCCAGGAGTTCTTGTTTGTGTTTTTTTGTGCTCTCCACAGGCATACACACAGGAATAAGCTCATAAATATTAGCAATTGTGTTTTGAAATTCTTGCCTTTTTGACCAAAGGACACATAGGATGTCATTTTCATAAGTACTTTGTCCATGTGTGTTGTGGGGGGGCTGAGGGGGAAGCAAGGATAAAGTAGTGACTCTGATCCCGTGATCAGACGTCAGCAAGACTGCCCTTGCCCTCTCAATGATCTCTCTTTCACTTGTGTTTTAGCTGGTCATTCATTTACCTTAAGATTGGATCATCAGTCAGCAAGGAGCTTGACCTGAGATCCCATGTGAAAATGAAACCTTAACAATGGAGACACATACCATAAATTAAGGTCATTCCCCCCCGACAGGCTTTTTAATAAAGTAGCAGTGGGCCCACTGTGTCTGCAAAGGTCCCCATTGGAAATAAAACCCCTAAATGCACACATTTGAGATCCACAAGCTTACCAGATACTTCTCTACCGTGGCTTGCTCTAAGCATAAAACAGTCATGAACTTAACATGGTTCACATGGAACGCGTTTTACCAGTAGCTGTGTGGACACTGGAATCTTTTCTTCCTTTAGCCCACCAAATCCTTTTGTGTACAGACTCCCCTCCTCACCATGCCAAATAAGGCACCAGTTTCAGCAGAGGCATCTGGCAAGGCTCTTGTGGTTTGGCTGTCACCAGATCTATCTGTAATGGGATTACCATTTTCACCTGTTCCCTTTCCCTGCCTTGCCCTGGGTTTCTACTTCCCCAGCCTTCCTTTTGTTCCTTTGGCCTTGGCCTGAAGAGGCTGCTAGAGAGCTGTTCCCGGGCTCCCCACAACCTCTGCCACCCCTCCCATGGCCTCCTGCCGAGGCTGGCCCTCCGGGCATCTTTTGCAGAGGTCACTCTTTGAAAGATGCCTTTTTTTGTGCTCCTTTGCCAGCTGTTCTTTCTTTCTAGTGCGTGTCCTCTTGGCATTTCAGGAGCTGTTTCATGTAGTGTCTGACTTTATAGGTGTGCACCTAATGACTTTAAAAGGCTTTATTTTTAGATTGCTGTTTTCTTCCCCAAACCTTTTTGCTCCTTCAGAAATGTCCTTTTGTTAAAAATCTTCCCAGGGTTTCTATGCATGCTTGAGCACTTGACGCTCCAGCTTGATTGGATGAGCTGGCCCAGCAGTGTATCCTGTTTCCTTTAGAAATATTCCCTTCTGGAAGGGACCTGACAGGATGGTAGTGGCTGTGGGTGTCTATGGTGGTTGAACTGCTCGGTGTTTCTGGTCCAGAGACTGGAGCAGGTTCCTGGTGTAGAGAAAAGGATTTGGAGATTCTCAGCCTGGGTTCACATTCCCATCTTCATCTTCTGACCATACCCTCTGTTCCTCCTTCATCAACCCTTAGGCGGTTTTTTTCTGCATTGGTTCTCCCTGGACATTTTTTTACTTACCTTGGTTCTTCATTCATGTACTTTCTCTAGACTAAGGTTTCTCTCTGCTCATATAGCTATCCCCATTCTTGAAGGCTACACTGAACACCATTCTGTGTCTTTGGTAGCACATGATATTCTCTCCTCAAGGGCAGGTTATACCCTTGCTTTGCTCTCCTGTTGTGACATGACATGGTTGTGGATAGAGCAGGTCCTTCTTAGATGTTCCATTGGCTTAATGCACGTGAGCTGCCCAGAGCCCAGCATGGTCTGGGTTCTCAACCAGAACCTGGTCTAACCTGAGGAGCCCTGACCTCCAGCCTGCACTCCACCGTCCCCTGGAGATGTGACCTGGAAGACCTGGAGCTCTGCAAGCTTTAGCTCACCATCTGTCAGATGGGGGTGACTGTGAGGCCTGCCCACCCTTCCTCATCATTGTTAGGGTCAAAGGAAAGGCAGGATGAGAAAGCGGGGTCTATTAGGTAAAAACCAATTAAATTATTTTGCCCAGTCATTTAACCTCTTAGGACCTGGTTTTCTAACCTGTGAAACAAGAAGGCTGTACTAGGTATATATTTTTGGACCAAATAACCTTTCTGGTTTTCCCGTTTCCAGCCACTTGTATGTTTGTTTATTTCCTCTGATCTGGAGGACTGTTTCATCAGGCTTCATGTTCTCATGCGTGGCCATGAGAGCTGTGTTCAAGTTGTTTTTATTAACACAAATCCCCACGTTCTGTGCTGATGATTTCTTGTTATGGGGATAATTCCCTTTTTTCTCAAGTTCCTTTCTCCTTGGAGCTAGTTTTAGAACTTTTCATTGACTCTACTCTTCACAAGTAGAGGAGACTGTTAGGATAAGTGGTTTTCCCTTTTCATTTCTGCGGCCCCCGTGCAGGGAGGCTTTTGATGAAGCACAGATTCGGAGTGGTGGGATTGTTGGACACTGCCTCCTTCAGTGCTGCTCGGAACTAGGATCAAGGCCAGCGGCTCATCAGCTGTCCTCTAGGTGGGACACAATGAGGCTGGCCTTTAGGAACACTCAGGCCTCTTCTCTTGGTGTGTTTATTAGATGAGGACCAGGTAGGAAGATTAGTTTTGATGAATCATCCAAGTGCTGGAGAAGTTTTCCTATTTCAACTAGAAGATTTCTTTCAATAGGTGATACCTGTAGTACCCCGAGGAGAGACTGGGTGCCAATGCTCCTACCCCTCAGCCAAATCCCTGTGTTTGGTTATATGACATTGGTGATATGAACAAATGTCTATTGTCCAGGGCTTTTAAGAAGTCTCTGGTTCCAGTACCCAGGCCTTTCTTAGATCCCAGGCTGTGCAGGCCTTCTTGTCCCCACTTGCATCTCAGTGACAGTCTGAGGACCCACCCTGACTTTGGACACCAGGCTGGGCCAGCTGGAACTCTGCCTTTGCTGCATCTGCCATTGGTCCACCCCTGAGTGGTGTCATCCCTCAGTCCGGAGTAGTGACCTAACTCCTGTCATACACTGTCCCCTCCCCCACCCCATTCCCCCAGGGTCAGAACACAGCAAGCCGTGTCCTTGAACTTGTACTCCAGGGACCTTGTGGAAGGGTGCCTGCTCCCCCAGATCACTTCCTTGACTGGGGCGCCTGTTGTTGATGGTCCGCTGCGGGCTGAGTCAGCCTCCCCACTCACCCTAGCAGCTGGGGAGCTCTTCTGCATATGTGCTTCATCTTCAGAGGTGGCCCTTCAAAGGCTCCCTGTCTAGGCTCCCTGTCCTGCTGTGGTTGCTAAGCCGTGTCTGGCTGTGTATAGAGCTATAGCATTCACAGTCAGAGAAACATCAGACGAGATCGGGTGCATTCAGGGTGGAATGGCCATTGACCGAGAAACATCAAAGGAGGAGGCTAAATTAAACCAAGTCACAAAGTAAAGCAGACAAGCAATATTTCTATTTTGGTGGGATAAAAGATGGAAACCATTGTTTAAAATGAAACTCTGGGATTTTCTGTGGGTGTAATCTATAAAATGATGACTAATCAGAAGTTGGCAATACTGGTTTTACTTGCGCCACTAGTGACAAATTCTTTGGACTCAAATGGAAATATTTCCCATAAGCTCTAAAGGCTCATGTATCAGGTCATCATTCATCGGCTTTATGTTCTGGGTAAACAGCAGGTTCATGTCCCACACTGCTTTATCTCGCGACGATGCTGGTGCTGAGTCTGCAGCATGCAGATATTCTGGGTGTATCTGGAGTCTGCTGTTGGCACTGACTCTTGTTTGGGCTTAGTTTATGTCACGTTCGAAACACAAATAGAGTGATTTGAAGGTGGACCCATTTACTGTACTGTTAAGAGTTTGTGCTAAGGAACGGCCAATCCTGCTGTGTTCTTGGTTTGCTAGATGTTTCAAACTACTTTTCAGACACTTGGATTCGTCAACAACCAGCAAGTTTCAATGGTACTTTCTTCATTTATTTTAGAACCACATGTGTTTTCCAGCAAATGTAACCCATGTGGTTCGTTTCACTCACTTCCTCCAAATATTGGTTCAGAATCTGAATCCTTTGATATCCCAGAAGCATTTGGATTCTCTCCTCAAAAAGAAAAGGCTTAACATTTCCCTGCTTCCCAGAAAGGGGAAGTAATGTTTTAAGACTGAGGAAGGAACTCGAACTCCACAGTGTGTCTGGATTCAATTTTGTGGCACGTGGGGTCTGACTGATAGGGGCAGCAGCATTGTGTCACACTGGCCCCTCCTCACTGGTGTCTGACTCTCACCGGGAGACACATACCACTATGCAGGTGGCTGCTGGGTCTCATGGGAGGCCCACAGACTTATCCAGTTCTGCTTTCTAACTCCTAGAAGGAGTAAATCTAAACTGACTGAGGCATTTAGGGCTTTCTTTTTTCTTTATTGTTTATTCTGAAACGTTTTTAAAAGGGAGATGTCACAGTCTTTTAAAAATAGTAAGATAGGCCAACCTATGGTGTTGTAAATTTCAATTTAGGTGAAAGACTACACTTGACTCAAACATTGTGGGGGTCAGGTGTGCCAACTCCCCACAAAGTAGAAAATCCAAGTAAAACTTTTGACTCCCCAAAAACTTACCTACTGCTAGTCTGCTGTTAACCAGAGAAGCCTTCCTGGTAACATAAATAGTTGTTTAATGCATATTTTGTATTTCGCAAAAAGGGCAAGGTTTTTGTGTTTTCTTGCATAGCTGCAGCAATGGCTTCATGAATTTTCTTTTTTTTCCACAATGGTTCTTATGCTGGATTCATTTATCTTGAAATGGTGGGGGACCACAACTGAGACCTCAATCTGAGGTACTTGATCAAGCAATCAAGCAATTCAGCATTTCCTTGGAATGTCATGACTTTTCTCTGCTTCTTGGGAGCACCTCCAGTGTCACTAGTGCATGGTATGGGTCTCATGGTATTATTCAGGGTTCAAGGTATTGCATTAAACATGGTGAAAAATACACAAGAACCAAGATAGATAATTTTTTACTGCAATCTGTAATTTATACTGGAGAGATGACTGCTCACAGGAGATGATTAATGTCACATGATGTTTCAAGTGGATACTTGCAACAGTTGAATTCACCACAGTAGTAACAGGAAGTGGCTACGAAATGATTACAGCGGTACAATATGTACCACGGTTAGTTTGATGCAGCTACTATGATCTAATACTGCATCTTTACATGTGTTTACATTTTTCTTGACTGCAAATGGTGCCATGTACCGTCTGTGTATAAATTTTTGGTAAATTCTAACTTTTTATAATAGATATATGTATATGCTATGGCAGTAACTGACAAAAATAGACTAGTATCTATGTATAGTTTATACATAGTAAATTCATGACATACCTAATTTTTTCTCAATTTTTCCATGTTTCTAGGCTACACAGTTTGCAAATTTTCAAATTGTCTCGTATCTCCAAAACATTTTCCAGCATATTTATTGAAAAAATTATGTGTAGTGGACTCTCACAGTTCAAACCTGTGTTATTCAAGGGTCAACTGTGGTTCATCTTCTGTAATGAAACCAGTTTATTTACTTTTGGGTTTTTGATTGCAAGAGTTCTTGTTACTTTAATCTTTTGGACTATCCCCTCAGAAAACTTAGAGCTTAAGCTAAATGTAATCAGCTAGAACTTTTAATTAACCAGCCATTGCATGTTGATTAAAAACTCAGTCTACAGAGGGTGCCAGTGGACATGGAGAAATTAGTTGGCATTTTCCTTTGAACTGGAAAAAAATATGATATTTGACAGCCCAGGATTAAAGATTTAGAAGGTAAAAAGACAGGAAAGCGTAGCCAAAAGATGGGCTCTGTCTGGGATCAAAAGGAAACAGGTTTGGGAGCCTCTTGGGAAACAGCCAAAGAAAACCAAATGTTTTTAGGTTCAGTTTAAGATTAGAGTTAGGTTGTTCTTAACCCGCCTTTAACAGTTTATCCCCTCAATCTTTATTTCTTTAAAAATATTTCTTTAAAAATATTCAGGAAGAACAATGAGCTCTGAAGATTCCATTAATATTACTTTATTAAAGATATTTATTTTAGATAAAAAGTTGGAGGTCCATGTTTATTAATTAGTGAAGTAAAGTTAATTGGAGAATTCTTTCATATTTCTGAAAAAAAGCACTAGGACTGTGTGACCACAGGGTGGTGTTACCTCCAGGTGGCAGCGACCCTCAAGGATCAGTGTGGCAACCAGAGGCAGCCATCCCAGCAAGTGCTGGCAGTTGGTGGGGCCGTGTAGGATGGTAGAACCTGGGATTCCAGAAGGAGGACATATAGGATAACAAGGGGGAGACATATTTATATTTTTAAAAATTAGAACTATGGAGCAAAGAGCTGCCTTTAGGGCAACAGTCATCTGTGTAATACATTTATATTATTGCCAATATATAATATTGATAATGTGTGCCATGCAATGCTATATATATTAGGTTGAACTATATAAATTTTCTGCTTTTTGACCATTTTTATTACAAATACTTCCATTCTGTATGGTTCTATTTAGTATAATATTATACATATACATGCACACACACACGCCCCTCTAGGTTCATAACATTCTCAAAAAGAGATTGGCTTTTAGTTCAAGGTAAAGATACCAGCTCATAATTAGGTCTCTCTAAGTTAAGGTGAACTTATTTTATATCCCCTTTGGCCTGCATAAGAATTCAGAGTTAGGCAGGACGGGAGAGTTGTAGCTCTGTTCTCTGCCTTGGCTGGAAGTTGGACCAAAAGCCTAAAATGCCACACCCTCTGTCCTGAGTAGATTGCTGCAAGCCTTTGTCCTTCCTTGGGGGAGCGTGGTCTCCCTGTTTTGTATAGATGCTCCTAGACTTAGGATGAGGTTTTGTTTCGATAAAGCCATCATTAATTTAAATATTAGAACTTAACTGTATTTTTGACTTAGTATGTTTTCAACTTGCAATGGGTTTATCAGGATATAACGTCATCCTAAGTCAAGGAGTACACTGAATGCTTATCACTTTCACACCATCTTAAAGTTGAAAAATCTCATAAGATTGGGGTTGTCTATGTTTTGTGTATATTTCTATATATTTGTATGTTTACATGTGTGTGTATATATATAGATATATAGATTATTCACGTATTTCTCCACATTTCCCCCTACCCTAACCTATTTTCTAAAAGCATATTAGGCTTAGTTCCTCTTATTAGTGCAGATTTAAAGGCCTGGCCTAGGCCAGTTTTTGTCGGTGATTCCTTAAAATATGGCATCTGGGGAATTAGCCATATCTCTCATTAGTTGGAGTGGCTGGAATGGCTGGAACCTTTACATGAAATGGGAATAGTAGAATATCACATTATGACAAACTTAGTAATTTTGAGGACTGAAGTTGTGGAAACAGGCGTTGTTTGTGGTTACCAGAGCATAGTCTGTGGGTTCAGCTCTTTCCCCAGATGAAGAGTTCCTGGAGACTGCAAGGGGTGAGTCAAGCCTCCGAGAGGCACTGCTGCCACACATGGCGCAACAGGGACGGCCGCCACTTCCCCACTAAGCGTGCCCCCCCACCACCTCCCTTGGTGACAGCAGTCCAGTCTCTGGTGGTTGCTGTGACTTAAGATGCTAACTTTTATGTAATTCTGTGGTAAGGCATTTTTAGTTATTTTGTCATAATAATTTATTTTGTCAGAGTGGGGGCATTTTATGCAATTGAAATCTGTTGACATTCTAGAAATCTGGTTCTTGAGTCTGATATAGTTATCCACATTTATCAAAATAGAGCCACATTTATTCAGTTAAAAGCCTGAGGCAGTGAGGGGTGCAGTTTTTAAGATTCCTTACAGAACAACAGATGATTTTCTTCAGAGTTTGGATATGTGCCTCACTGATACAAAAGGAGTGTTTGGATGTGTTTCTTATGTGTAAGTAACGTCAGAGTTTCTTCTGGGATTTGCATGAAGACCATGACTGGCTTGTAAAGTGCTAGGTCTAGTGGAGTATATGCTACACTCAGGCTATACCTGTAATCATTTTCATTTTCAAGATTCCACTGTGACTTTGAAAAAGTATATCGCTTAGTTGGGAGGAAAATGACCGATTGGTTTTCTGCTATTGACTGTTAAGAACATTTCATAACCACATAAATGCAGATCAGGCATAAAATATACTTAATACTAACTAGGTAACCTCATTTGCATCTAGCTGCAGAAAATCTTTTCGAAAGTAGGCCTCCTTCCTTAAAGAAGATAAACTTAGCCTTTGCCCCCTGAATTACTTTTGTAAGATTTTCAGGAAATATTTGTCTAACTTATTCTGCTTTAATCTTTTTTCTTCAAATGCACCTCTGTTGCATTTGTTGTGTTTTAATCAGCAGATTCTTATTTCTCCTCCCAGTGAGTTACTTTAAAAGTTTTTTGGCCAAGCATCTTGGTTCACACCTGTAATCCTAGAACTATGAGAGGCTGAAGCATGTGGATTGCTTGAGCCTAGGAGTATTTGAGACCAGCCTGGGCCACATGGCAAAATCCCTCTGCAGAAAAATATAAAAATTAGCTGGGTGTGGCAATGTGCACCTGTAGTCTCAGCTCCTCAAGACGCTGAGGTGGGAGGATCACCTGAGCCTGGGAGGTCGAAGCTGCAGTGAACTGAGATCAAGCCACTGCACTCCAGCCTGGGTGACTAAGTGAGATCCTGTCTCAAAAAAAAAAAAGTTTTTTGATATGTAAAGTATGATTCAATTATGATTTCCTGAGCCAGGTTTTGTTTCTAAAGACACATTAATTCAGATATTATATCCAGCAACCTTGTGAAACACACTAATATTTTATACCTGTGACCTGCAGATTCCTTTGGACTTTCCATGTAGATAGTCATGCCATCTGAGAATAATGACAGCTTTGCTTCTGGCATGACAACCGCTATGCCTTTTATTTCCTTTTCTTGTCTTACTACACCGTCAAGTACTTTAGTATAATGCTAACAGAAGTGGCATGAGCAGACTGTCCTAATTTTAGAGACAATGCTTCTATTGTTTCGCCATCTACATGGTGATGGCTATAAATTTATTTTGTTTCAATAAATCCTTTTTTACCAGGTTTGATCAAGTTTTTTTCTGTTTCTGATTTCTTGAGGGCATTTAGCATGTATGGATATTGAGTGATGCTCATTTGTTCAGGCAGCCACATGGTCCTCCTCCCTCTTCACCTGTTAATGTAGCGAAGTAGATTAATTTTCTAAATGCTGAACTATCTTTGCATTTCTTGGCAAAATCGGATTTGGTCATAGTATATCACCATTTTGCCAGATTTTAGTTTGCTAATACTTTGTTTAGGAGTTTTGTATCTATGTAGAAGTGGGCTTAGTTTATCACTTTTATTTTTGTTCTATTACTATCTAGTTTTGTAATTGAATTAATATTATCCTCACAAAATTAATGAGTTGGGAGGAACTCTTTTTTTCTTTTGCTTTGGAAGAACACATCTGATTAGAACGATCTGTTCTTTGAGTGTTGGTAGACTGTGTCCATAAAACCGTCTGGGGCTGGTCGTTTTCTTGTGGGACGTTTTTTTCTTCCTCCCACTTTCAAAGCCAGGCTTGTTTCCTATTTTAAGTTTTATTTTAGAAATGTTTACAGACTGTGAAGGTGTTTTGAAGTGGTTGTGGAGACACAGATAGGAAGCTGTGGGGGCTGGGTAGTCAGTGGCATTCCTCCTTCAGCCTCAGCCCTGGGCTCTGTCCTGGAAGAGAACAGGTGGCCAGGTCACACCTGGGTCTGTGCAGTGTGGGAGATGAGAGGCACCAGTCTCTTCAGGCCACTCCCTGGAGTTAAGTCAGGGCAACCCTGGGGCCCCTTGAGGACCTTGGCAGTGTTTTCCTCTGACCCGCGTGGGTTAGCCAGGCTCTGGATGCCAATCAGCCTGTGCTAGCTAGCCCCTATGGAGGGTGGACCAGACTCCTCAGACCCACTGGATTTCCTGGCCCTTTGAGTGCACATGCTGTCTAAATTCAGACCTCATCCCCTGCTGTCCTGTCCCTATGTCCTTTCCTTTGGCATGTGTGTTCTCACAGCTCCAATAGATAGAATTGGCACCATACTCTGTGGGCATGGGGTTCCTGGAAGTTGGGCCCTGCCATCTGGTGGTACCTGGCACTCTGCATTGTGCAGAATCCTAACATGCCCAGAGCACTTGGCTAGAAGCCAGTGTTGAAAAGGCAGAGATGGCACAGCAAGGGCCAAGTGGTGCATGACATACAGAATTGGACATCTGCACTTTCAGTAAAGGAGACTAAGATGATTGTGGAAGAGGGAGGGGAAAGATTTTATGTTCACATTTATTAAGTTACTGCATCACGTTTGGTAGCTTTTCTTGAGTTGAGCCTGGTTGATGGAGATTAACAGTCTTATGTTGGGTTCATTTGGCTTAGATGGAATGTATTTTTTATTGACTCATTCACCATTTGCATCAATTTTATGACTAGAGTGTGAACTATCCAGCTGTATTATTAGGGACTGTGCTTGTTCATCATGGGCACACTCAGTTTCTCTGCTGAGTGAAGTAAGAGTCATCATAGCAGGTAGGTGGACTTGCTGGGGCTGCAAAACATGGTTTTAAGGAACGGACTGTCTTCAGTGTAGAAGTGTCAGGTCAATGGCAGACTGCTGATTTGGAGCATGCCCCAAATTTATGTATCAGTTTCGCTCAAAATCTGAAAATGCCGTCTTATTTTTCTGGACCTAAAACATATAGAAAGTCAGTACCATAAGAGATGGAAAAAAAGGCAAAAAAAAAGTCAAAATATATAGAAACAACATCTAAATAAATACAGAAGATTTCATTATTCAGTTAATGAAATGAATTTTTGTGTGTGGCTGGTGGAAAAAGTTACATCACTTTAGAATGGAGTTTGTCAGCCTCGCCACTCTTGCCATTCTGGGGCAGATTATTCTTTATTGTAAGGGGCTGTCCTGTGGGTTGTTGGATGTTCAGCAGTGGCCCTGGCCTCTGCCCACTCCCAATCCTCTTCCTCCTCGTGCTCCCTTTCTTGGGGGACAGACACCTACCACACTGCTCTTCCCTGTTATGGTGATGAATACCATGCATTGTACTTTTGCTCACAGTTCAGCCACAGGAGATGGGGACACAGTGTCTTTCTAAGGTGCTGATTACTTGTAGGGGCCAGGAGGGATTCTCCTTGGAGCTGACTTTATCTTTCCCAGAGAAGGGAAGTAGAATGCTGGAGACATTTGAAGAGCATCATCTTTGCATTCCAGGCACCTGTTGGCCTTGGCTGGCTGAGAGCCTGTGAGGATGGGTGGACTTCTGGGTGCTAGGACCTGTGGCCACAGGGAACAAGCAAGTGACAGTGCGGCCCTTGGCAGGTGCTGTGGTGAGATAGTGGCTGTAAGACCTAGGACTTGGTGGCATGCCAAGAGACCTGGGCAGGGCCCATGGTGCAGCCACATGACAGACTGTGGATTTCCCCATGGCTCCCGGGGGTGAGGTGTTGTGTAGTGGTAATCTGGAGAGCAGCCTCAGCCCAGCCCTGAGAGAAGACCAGTGTGAGGTAGCCCAGAAGCCCCAGGCATGAACATAGGCCTGGACAGGAAACAGGATGATGTGGTGGGGCTGGGGAGGGTTTGGAATTCCTGGAGGGTAAAATGCAAGATGAGGGAAAGTGGGCAACGAGACTGGCAAGGCCATTTGAGGTTGGATCTGGGAGGACTTCCTGTAACATGCTGAGGATGCTCCTCAGCCCTAAAGGGGAGGGTGGCCCTAGAAGGGATCTGGGTAGGGAGAGACATTATTCTGTAATGACATTTAGTGAAATATTCACATGCCACACAGCCCACACATGTGAAGTGCATAGCTCGTGACCTGTGGTTCATTCACAGAGTTGAGCAGTCATCACCACAGAAAGACCTGCTGTCATCCTCCCATTCCCCCAATCCTCCCCAGCCCTGGGCTGTAGATTTCCCAATTTTGGGCATGCCATGTAAAGGAGGGCACATGTGACCTTTGTGCGTGGCTTCTTTCATGGGGTGGAGTGTCTTCGGTGTTTGTCCATGCCGTGTGGCATGTGTCAGCATTTCAGTCCTTCTTATTTCCATGTAATCTTCCATCATGTGGATATAACACACTTCATTCATCCACCCATCTGTGGATGGGTATTTGTGTATTTTCCACCTGTTGATTCCTATGTGTAATGCTGCTGGAGAGTGATGTTTCTAAGCCCTGGAGTGCGTGCTGATGATCTCACCATGGGGCTGAGGGCAGGACAGATCTGAAGGGGATGAGATGGGGGAAGGAGCATCAGAAAGTAGCTCAGTAGCCTCTGAGAATGTTTTTCAGACTTCTTTAGGTATGGAAACTTTTTTCCCAAAATCTCATGCAGAACCCAAGTGTGTAAAGCAGATGAAAATACCTGCCCGTGACACTGGTATGGAGGGCCTGGAGTCCCACCCCATTGCCTCCCCTTCCTGGGGCTGGCAGACGGCTTTGTGTTTGAAAATGGCTAGCACTTGGCTGTATTCGTCAAAAAGGGTTTCCCTTGGGCAGTGTGGCTGGCCAGAGGAGGCCAGGAGCAGACGAGGATGAAATGGAGAGTTTCAGAGAACCAAAAGCATAAGAGCTGATGGCTAAGAAAGTGGAATATCGGTTTTGAACTTTCTGGAGGAGAGCAGTTCTGGGTGATGAGGAGTGGGACTGGAGTGAGCAGGCCTGAGAACTGAAGGAGCCGATAGGGCCTTGGTTAGAAATAGTGTCACCCCACATGGACACAGGGAGGGGAGCACTACATACTGGGGTCAGTTGGGGGGAAATAGGGGAGGGATGGTGCGGGGTGGGGAGCTGGGGAGAGATAGCAAGGGGAGAGATGCCAGATGTAGGTGATGGGGAGGAAGGCAGCAAATCACACTGCCACGTGTGTACCTATGCAACAATCTTGCATGTTCTTCACATGTACCCCAAAACCTAAAATGCAATAAAATAAAGGGGAAAAAAAAAAAGAGTGTCACCCAGGGTGACAGTGAAGGCTGGGCCAGAGACTTAGTGACAAGGGGATCTGTGGAGGCCAGCGAAGGGGGCCGTAGGGGATGTGGCCCCAGCTGATGAACTCCAAAAGGAGCTTCCTGGGATGGGGGAGGGATATGCTCTAGACAGTAGGGAAGGAGGGAAACAGGAGGAGGCAGGCCTTGTTGTAGGTGGAGGGCATGGGATAGTGGGAGCTCCTCACTGGGGACTTTGGGGAAGCAGTGTCCCTGTGGGAGAGGTGGCCTAGGGTGAAGCACAGGGGAGGCTGATGGAGAAGATGGTTTGTTCACTGTGGGAAGCGGGTTCCAGGAAGCTTAGATGAGAAAGGGCCATAGGAAAGGCAGCTATGACAGGAACTTGTGAGTGTTTGGGAGAGGGAAAGGGAGGGGCATGGGTAGGACCCTGGAGGGGTTTGTATTCGGCCCCTTCACGGACTTGGAGCCTGTCAGCCCCTCCTGGCCTTACTGCCTCCTTGGCTGGCCTCGTCCACCTGCTGGATACTGGGGTCCCCTCAGCTGGCAGGAGGGCCCTGCCTGGGGAATGGGCTAGCTAAAAGGTCCTCTGGAGTGCGGAGAAGAGGGAGGGGCCATCACTCTGAATTTGGCTTCTAGTCAGTAGAGCAGCAAGGCCTGGCTGGGGGATGGGAGTCAGTCCATCTTGCCACTCGAATAATTCTGATTGAAAACCACGCTCTCTATGAAATGTCAGTTTAAGATAAGCCCTCTAGCCCAGCACTTCCTAAAGTTCAAAGTGCACAGGAGTCCCGTGGGGATCTGTCAGAATGCAGATTGTGGTTCTGCAGGTCTGAGCGGGGCCTGGGAGTCTGCATTCTGACAGCTCCCTGGAGATCTGCCATTGCTGCTCCTGGGACCAGCCTCACTTCTAAACAGGTCGTTGCTCCTCAGACCTATTTCGGTGTCTGGATGTGGGAATCTGTAAGTAGGAAAAGTGGAATAACCAAAGGGATCTGATCCTAAGGTTTTCGGATCTTTTTGAGGCCTGATTTGCATAAGAAACTCACAACAGCACCTATTGAGATTGGCGGCAGGGCTTTCTCAGAGCACAGAGCAGTGCTCATGTGGCAGAAAAAGCCCCTGCCTAGGTCACCAGGTCTATCTGGTGACAGGTATATTTTTGAGGCAAGAGAATCAAAATAGTAAGATGGCTGTGATAATTGCATCCGTTCTCCAGTTTCATTGTTAGCAAACATCCTCCCAGGAGTCACAATTCCTGACAGCATCCTGAAACTGAATTGAGGCTAATGACAAAGGTACCTGGGAGCTGGGTACAGCAGCTTTTCTTTGTACCAAAACTGTGACTGATGCCTACTTGCTTGCTCGATTGTTTAAGACAGGGTCTCACTCTGTTGCCCAGGCTAGAGTGCAGTGGTGTAGTCACAGCTTCCTGCAGCCTTGACCTCCTGGACTCAAACCATCCTCTTGCCTCAGCCCCCCAAGTGGCTGGGACTACAGACATATGCCACCATGTCTGGTTAATTTTTGTATTTTTTGTAGAGATAAGGTTTTGCAATGTTGCTCAGGAGTCTTGAACTCCTGGGCTCAAGTGATCCTTCTGCCTCATGGCCAAGGCTTTTATAGATACATTTTCTTCTACAGAAATAGAGTTCACGAGAGTTTTGTCATGGTTTGCTAACATTTCTTTTTAGAAGTAAGTGGCAATGATAATACATGTTTGATTTCTTTTCTTTGTAGGCTAGTGGTAGATCTGAAACTGAACAGGCTCAACCATGGCCCTGGGATATTTAGAGATGAGGTTTCAGTTACATTTGGAGAAGTGTCATAATCATACTTTTGAAGAGCACTTCATTTTCCCTGACAGGCTGCATACTGGAGAATTGTACGTTTGTGATCAATAATTTTTTTTTTTTCTTCAGATATTCTGTGGGGAAGCAAGTCAAATATTGGAGCCCTTTGGGCAAAGCCATGACTAAAAATGAAGTGTTACCACTTCTGTGCTTTAAAAAATTTAATATGTAATATTTGATAGCTGAAAAAGAGTATCTGTAATAGACACGTGTCAAAAGCATAACTACAACGCGAACAACCTAGGTGCCGCCTCCCACTGTAAGAAGCAGCGCGACTTCCACACCCAGGGCCTTCCTGCCTCCTCCCTGCATAGCCCGCCCCTGCCGCCCCTGCCTGGGGATGATCGCTGTCCTGCCCCTTATGCTCATCAGCCCCCTTCTTCCTTCTCTTTCTGAGTGGCTTCTAGTGCACATGTGTGTCCCTAGGCAGGTGGCCTGGCCTTCGTGCTCAAGCCCCTCCTCCAGTCTGTCCTTTGGGCTGTGTCTTTTGTTCCAGGCGTGGCCTGTGTGTGCTCTCCCATTTCTACCTGCTCCACCACCAAACAGTCCCTCAGAGCCGACTGTTGTACTGTTCCCCAAAATATATGGTTTTTAATGATGAAGAAATGGGAATTGTGGTTTTTGATTACTGCAGCCATTTATTTTCCATGTCAACGCCTCAAATGGTAAATCAATCTGTACAGAATATGTCATACTTTAAAGAACTCTCTTTTTATGGGCATTTAAGTTGTTCCACAGTTTTACTATTGTAAAAATCAATGCAGTGAACATCCTTTTGCATGTATCTTTGCACTTAATGGCCAGTTATTTTCCACAAGAAAAATCCCAACGGGTGTGAGGGCTGGGTCATAACAAGCATGTACTTAGTGCTTTAAAATATGCATTGCCAAATTGCATTCCCAAGGTCCAAATTTATACTCCTTATTACCAACATAAAATGTTCCTTCCTTCAAACACTTGCAAAGGCTGAGTACTGTAATTGTTTAATCCTCATCAATTTCATGAATCATAAATTATATCTTATTGTTTGTATTTGTGTCAACTTAATTGCTAATGAAGTTGGGCTCTTCTTTTCCATAAGCTCATTAGGTATTTGCATTTATTCACAATTTTTAAATTGATTGTGAATCGGGATTTAGATCCAGATAAGCTTGATTACCTTCTTATTTGCGTTGTATATTTTCTCATTCAAGAATTAGTTTTGGCAATTGTATAACTCATTTTACTGTTTACATTATTTAACATAATTTCCTTTATTATTCTCAAGAGCCTGAAGTTCTTTTATGAGTCATTTATTCATTTATTTTTTAAGGATGGGAATGATGTTATGCTTTCTACATATTTTCATGTTTTGGAATGTCTCGGTTGACATAGAATATTTGGGTCACCATCTTTTACTCTCAGAATCTGTGGACATTGTCCTGTCCTGGTGTTTGGTTGACTGAGTTCCTTCCTTCTATGTCCATTCCTCTCCTTGTCATGCAGCCTTTTATTCGCCCAATACATAGTTCGTCAGTGTCTTACCATCCTGACTGTCCACTGGCATTTAGTGGTGTGGAAGGGAAGGCGAACGCCCTTGGTGCGGATCTCCTTTCTTAAATTTCCCCGAGGGTCAATCCATCCCTTATATACTGAGCCTTTTGTTGGCCCATGGGATGAAGGATTGTAGCCCTTATGTAATATCTTTGCTGATTGTCTTTTCTGCCTCTGCTCTGCTCTGTCCTTTTACAGGTCCTGCCCTACAGATAACTGGATTTCCTGTGTTGAATTTCCAAGTTGTTGCTTTCTGCTTTTCATCTTTTCCTCTGCGTATCAGAAAAATGACATGAACTGATTTTTCTGAAACATTACTTTTGTTTTCTGTAGTACTGGGTCTGTTGTTAACTATATCCGCTGTGTGTGCTTTTTTTCTCAAATCAATTTTAAGTTGTTTATTAAAGTATTATGAACATAATTCAATATCACATAAAACCTGAAGGCATACAATGAAAAATAACACTCTCTGCCTTTCTCCGCCCTCAATCCTTGTCCTCTTATCCACGAGCAACCAACTTGAACATATTTTAAGCAATTTATGTATTTTTTTCTCTATCCCTAAATAATGAACTTTTGCTATTTCTTGATTTATTAAAATTTGACATTATTTTTTTCATGCTTCTATATAGATGAGGATTCAGCACGCTTTACTCCCTACTACATTCCCTGTCTCCATCATTGTTATGTCATTATTTTTCATTGATTCAATAGGCATTATTTATTGTCTGGACTCTGTAACTGTTAGACACCACAAAGCCGCCTTGTATCCTATAATCTTTGTTGCTGTTGTTCAACCTTCTGCTTTTCTGGGAGTGTGTTCTTCTCTTTCTTTTCTCCCTGAAGCCTGGTGGAAAGTACTTTATTTACTCCTTCTACCCCTAGGCCTTCACTCCAGTGCCCATCTGTGGAGCCCACTCTCTGGAAGCCTCACTAGCTCCCATGTGGGCCACTTGGTCTTCTGGCTGCTGAGCGCACGTCTTGCCCCGACTTGGCCTCCGCCTCTCTCCTAGGTCATGTCTGCTGCTCTTCTGGGTTCCATGTCTTCCTCTCTTATTTTCTTATCATTTTGTACAATAATTCTTCACTGTTCCAAATCTGCTTGCTTGGCATTTATACAAGTTATAGACCAAGTGGGAGAGGAAAAAAGTGTTTTCTTTTTCTTAAGACTCTAGTAAACTGAAGAAACATTTTGAATCATTTAAAGAACACTGTTAGTTTAAAATGTTCACGAACAGTTTTCTGTTACCAATTATGCATTGGAATACCAACACTGAAATTGCTTAAGTGCCTCCTTAAACTCTGTTACAGTTCATGATTATTAACCAGACATGTGCCAATAGGGTAATAGATGTTGACTAAAGTCTATAGTGGATGTAAAAATCAATTGGTGCTGATTACTTTTGCCTTCTAATAGCTTACAGCCTACAAAATGGTAAAGGTACACAGGCCAGGAGTACATGGGGGGCATGGCTGGTGCATCTCCTTCAGTGGAAAGGGAAGCGGTTACTTCTGTCTTCTCTTTGACGTTTTATCATTAGCCCCATTGAAGGAAAATCCCTGCACGTAGGTGTGGTAAAGTGAAAGCGACTTCAGCACTGGGAGTTTTGGAAGTGCCGTCGACACCTTGTTTCCCAGTAGGCTTAGGGAATGGACAGCAACATAATACACAATCCTGGCTACTAGAATATATCATTTGTCACACATATGGAGTACTGGTTTTCAAAGAATTAGCATATATAATAAAAATGTGACAAGATTATACTCAAACTTTCTTGATCATTCCTTCCCACTGCAGCCTCTTTTAGTGCCTTGCATGGTGGGGGGTAATCCTGAACATCCACCATGGCCTTCCAGTGTGCAGACACGTAAACCAACCATGTAGGCATCTGGTTAAGAGAGGGCCAGATAACAAGTTACACATAATGAATTCTCATGTTAAGATTTGATTCATTTCAAAGCATTTAAAATGCTCGTGGTTTAGGTCCCCAAGTAAAAGGATTTAAGTGTACAGGTGGTTTGTTTAGGAGGCCCTCCCATGAGGGAAGTGAGAACTAGGAAGGGAGCCAGGGGAGGAAAGCCAAAAAGGGCACATTAACCGTCCCCAGGTGTCCTCAGGGGGACTGTGTGGGACATATTTCAGTTGGCTCAGTGGGTGGGAAGAGGGTGGGGTTCTTAGCACCCCATGTCTCATTTCTTAGGGACTGAGGACCACTTCTAGAGTCGTTAACTTCTGGCCTGCCCTATACTTCTGCCTTGTGCCTGCATGTTGCCAGATGGTGTCCTTAAGCAGAAAGGGGCAGGTGCTCAAGATAGGAGGCTGTGGGCTTGCAAGCCAGTTGTCCATGGAGGCTGCAGGTGACCTCTGGACTGGGGGACACAGTGGGCTCTGGCAGTGTCTGCTGTGGGGAGCTAACAAACAGGATTTGAGGGCAGCTACATTTGACAGGGAAACAATCTTAGGCTGACCTCTAACCTCTCCCATCCTACTAAGACCTGAAACAAGCAACCACTAGGGCCTGAAGCCTGGAGCTGTTCCACCATGTCCCCTTGCAGGGAAGGAGTAAACCAAAGAGACTTAGCTAAGTCAGAGCAATAAGAATAATTGAAAGGCAACTGAACTGTCCTTCTTCTTATTTTTGCATACTTAAGAGTGTTCTTGTAAACAATGGGGAATTAGAAAATAAAATTAGCTTGCACAATTTCAGATGGGGACAGATGCCTGCTTGCTTGATTTAAAAAAATTTTTTTTCACAAGAACCTCAAGCAGAGTTAATAATGTATGAAAATTAGGTACCATGTGTGCACTTTGCTTCATAATGTTTTTATTAAGCAGCCAGTTGATTTAAAATTAACGCAGTGTAACCACTGACATAATGGCACTTTACACAGTGTGTTATGGAAACATCATCTCTTAATGTTCTGTTGGGTTTTCCATTACACGAGGACATTTTTTTAAAAAAGCTTTCAGAATTATCACATAATATGAAATTATATCAAGCTTGCAGTTTGAGAAAACAAATTATTCACATATGAATTCCAATTGCATTTTAAACATGTCTTTATCAGCTAGAAATAATCTATGGACGTAGGTCTCTACAGATCTTTTAAAATGCCACAGTAGATTCACACTCCTATCCTCAGATTTTCATTAATAAATGTCATTTGCTGACTGGAGGTTGCCTCCTGCTTCTTTCCCTGTCCCACCCTCTGCCACCAGGCCTGTAAGTAGCAGGAAGAAACAATGAGAAGCCAAAGGTCACAGACTCATGGATTTTAGTTCAAGAGGTGTCCCAATTTGGAAGGTAAAAATGAGTCTATACGAAGTTGACACATGGTCATTGGACTGGCCAGCGGAGGTGTCCTCTTCTAGAGCTTGAGTGCAAGTCTCGATCGTTCTCATGATAATCCATAATAATTCCTGAAGGTGTCTCATCTTATTACAAAGGGCAGTGGACTTCTCAGGCTGCGGTGCCCCTTTTTGGGCTTTATTGCATCTGGACAGTAGTGGTGGAAAGTTGCCTTCCCGAAGTTTCTGTGGCTTAGCAGAGCACACTGAGGCATGGTAAAATTCGGAGAAACAGCCTAAACCCAAGGAGGTACCTTGTTGATTTAATTTTTCTGTGTTCTACAGCATGCTTTGCTCTTACATTGTCTTGAAATTCTTTGTTACTCAGCTAGGCAAATACCAAATGACAGCTGGTTGTGTTTATCTCCAGGGTGACAGAATGATCACACAGCATGGTTTAAGTGACTTCACAAAAATCAGAACGTTACTGGTGGTAGTTGATGGACACTTAGAAAGGACAATGAGCATTGTGGAGAGAAATTCCTAAAGCTATTGAAATGAGTTAATGGGCCAATGGATGGTGGCATTTACCCTTTTGCCTTTAATTCATGTCTTGACTTCTGCAGGGCCTGGCTGTGCACGTCCTCTCTGTGCAGCATCCTCTGGTTCCAGCCATTCCTCCTGACATCAGCAGGGCCACAGGAGTGGCAAGCATGCCGAGTAATCTACCTCGTGGTATTTTTAAAAGTAATTACAGAGGAGATATTTGATCTTTATGACTTGTACCATAAGACTTTGCAAAGGTTTGGTTGGAACAGAACTTTTTCATCCACACTATGATCTATAAAAATCATAGTAACTGACTTCCTGGGGTTTGAGTTTTTCTTTTGTTATTTTCTTCACTCTCTGATTAGATTTTGCTCATATGCAGGACAGAGTAGTCTGGCAGGAAATAACCAACATTTAAGTAACTCAAAGATAGGGCCATACTTGGCATTGTCCAGCAAGAATGGAAACGGGATGTGCTGTTCTGGACCTGTGGCAATTACCAGAAGCCTCTGTGCGGGTGTTTGCTCCACAAGGAACTAGGTTGACTGAAGGCCAGGAGTCCCAAGACCTGGTGCTCCTCCCAGCCTGACTGCTGCCTAGAGGTGGCTTTGGCGGGCTATCATTTAACCTACCTACCTCTATTGTGTTCAGAAGCAATCTGCAAATTATAATATCTGCTGTTGATTTCTTGGAATGCCAAAGGGGAAAAATTGGTTGTCACAATCTAAGGGGTCATTTATATCCTCTGTTTAAAGAGCTTAAGATTTCAAGGTATGTGCATGGGTCCTTTGAGGATGAAGGTGCTCTCTTTGTAAATTGTAGTCTTAAGACAAAGAATAAGTCTTGAGGTGAGTTGGATTTTGTGGGACTTATCACAAAAATAAAATAGGACTTCTATGAGAAGCTCTAATTTTTCACCGTCATTCCTCAAAATCATGTTGGAAGCAAGTTTAAGACACCATCACCATCTCACTCTAGAGCATGGGTGTCCAACCCTTTGAATGCAAGGACTTTTTGCTTATCTTTGGTGGCACAAAAATTATGCACAGACTCTTTTTTTTAATAGTTCATCAGCTATCATTAGTGTTAGTGTATTTTATGTGTGGCCCAAGACAATTCTTTTTCTTCCAGTGTGGCCCAGGAAAGCCAAAATGTTGGACATCCATGTTCTAGAGCAATCCTTCCCATCAGGGATTCCTGGGCACCCGTGTTCTGAAAGGACTTGCCCATAAATTGGTTTTCTAGAACTAAATTTTCTTCTTAGCTAAATCCAGTGCTTAATGGCCCAGTAGACTTGAGTGTTCCTGAGAGAGACATGGAGGTGATGGCAACAGCAGACACGATGTTCCTGTGGGCTGGGTTTAAATTCTTCCAGCTGAGGTGAGTGCCGCTGGTTGGAGGCAGCACACCTTGTCTGATCTTCCCTTGGAGTGAGTGGAATCTTCAGGCGGCCTAGAGTCCAACTGGACACAAAGTGCTCAGCTCTCCAATTTATTCACCAAGATACTCCCTCTGGCTTATTAGTGTCCATGGGAGCCTGAACTTTCTTATTCATTTCATGTTCTGTGTCATCATCACCCTGGATCATCCCACAGTGTGAAGGGATCTGTCTTTAAAGGTGCTTCAGGAGTGATGCTGTGTGTGTTTAGGAGCAGAGGCAGATTGCGATTCCCTGTTGATCTGGTGCTTTGCACATCTCAGGGCATGTGCACCTCACAACCACCCATTCTCCTTGTACTTCCCAGGGCATATCATCTGCAGAAAAACAGACCTTGACTGGCCACCCACGAGCCTCTGTTTTTCTCTTCCCAGTGGCCTGCTGCCTGCTTAAGAGACAGATAGCCCCTCAACTGCCATTGCCAATACGCATGTCTTATCCTCAGTGCTGGTGAAGAGCTATTCAGTCACTCAGCTGGCGTAAAAGCTTGAGCCTCTGTGCGCTCTGAGGCTACTCCTGGCCTGCTCTTGCAAACAAAACCTGTCCTATCGATTCATTTCTTCAGTCATTCATCCGTGGCCTGCATGTGTCACAGCACATGAGCCATATCGCTGTGTCCATCTCAGTTAATGGGGGACTTAGGCTCCTGCCCCATGCCAGTGCCCCAGTCAGGCCCTTGCCGTGCCTTTCCCATCCCAAGTCTTTGATGATGATTTTCACTGGCGTTGCCTCTACTCCCCTGCCACTCCCAACAAGAATGCTTCAGTTCTGCCTGGGGTGCCCCTCACTTGGCCCTTCCTTCCTCTCACCCCACTCTCACCTGGGCCTCTGTTCTTCCACCTCTGCCTGTGTGGCTCTTGACATCCTTGTCTTCAGTCATCTCTATGTGTTGTTTTCTGCTCACACTACTCTGCCATGTGCTGTCTGCCATGGTGTACCTGGAAATGAGGAGTAAATACCTGGGTGATGCCAGTCCCTGGAGCACCCCTGGCTTCTCACCCCCAACCAGGACCTGACTCCCACTTCCAGCACGGCTTTCATTGGCCCTCCCCAAACTTGGGGGTTTACCTTCCCTGGAGACTTCCCATATTTTGGCTACCTCGTGGCCCTACTAGGATGCATTGATGCTGACTGCATTCTTAGGCCATCACCCGACGGCTTGGCCCTGAGTGTCCATGTCCCATTTGCAGGGCTTTCCCTGCCCTGGGCTGCCTTGCTTCGGCAGGCGGGGCTGGGTCAGACTCCACTACCCTGCCCTCATCTGCCTTTCCCACTGCCGCTGACAAGCACACAGGGCCCTTTCCAGAGGCTGAGTACCAGTGACATCAGAGAACTAACACCAGGCTCGTGTCACTTCTGAGGCTTCCCCACTCTGCTCTTAGCCAGCCTTGTTGCCGATTAAGTTAAACTGTTGCTGGTAATTGTATTTGATCCTCTGACTTCTTCAGCCATCAGGGCACAAAAGGATGGACAAACCCAGTCCTTCAGCAGCTTGTTGCTAAACCACCAAGGAGCCAGATGAAGGCTAGGCCTAGTTTCTCTTTAATTTGGCAAGTGGAGATGGCCCTGAGGTCCCTGTGTGCTTTCTACCCATGAAGACAAGTACACGGCTACGGAGGGCAACAGCTTGGCCTGCTGTGTGCCCTGGGCAGAATGGTGAGGGGCTTGAAGCAACCCCACGTTCCTCTACTTTACCCTAATTATATATCAAGTGCTTAGAGCAGGCCTGGCTCCTTGTGTGTGGGGATTGCCAGTTATTTTTCCAGTGAACAGTCAGCCTCAGGAAGGCAGGGCCCTGCTTGGTTTTCTGCTGTGTCCTTGGCACCTAGACTAGGTGTGGTTAGTGCCCAACAGTTACCTGCTAAGTGAATTTAATAGATTAAGCAAGAGAGGCCGTGGGGCTCCCTGAGAAGGATGTGTGGTTTGTTGTCTAGAGGCCTGGGTGTGGTACCCCTCAGCCACCAGCAGGCTGCAAAACCTTAAGTCACACAACCTTGCTGGGCGTCGCTGATTTGCTTATGTCCATGGGCATGTGGTGAAAGATTTTGCTTTCAACTTCAAGCGCCACAAACCTACATGAGGGTGGCTTATAATCTGAGGGTGGCTTAAACAATAAGGAGCTTGGTTGCCTTCCGTAACGGGAAAGCTGGTTCATCCAGCTCAACCCTACCGGGGCTCTCCAGGGACTTCTGTGCACCTCTGGATGTCCCCTCCTTGTTTTGAGAGCTGCACCATTTCGAAGCTCCTTTTCTTCCCCTGTCTGTGGCCAAGGATAGGAAAGAAGGCAGTGTCTCCTTGAACCTGTGCTTATTAGGGAGGGAAGCCTTTTTCCAAAGACTCCCTGCAGTCCTGTCAGGTCCTATTGGCTATGGTTTGTGTCACGTGGCATGTGACAGGAGGCCCAGACATTGCCATCTCTGAAGTAGGAGGCTCCGGCTAGCAGGGAGGGAAGAAGGGACTGGGAAGATGAGCAGCTGCAGTGCCAGCAGCTGGCAGTGGAACACTGATGATCATTCAACTGCTATCAGGTTGTTAAGAGTAAACAAGATCAGATAGCTGGAAATGCTAAGTGGGGATCCCTGATAGGTGACACATATGCACCCCATCAACACTATGGTCCAGATACATGTCTAAAAAGAAAGTGCGTTGCCCTTAGGTGGAGCTTGTCCTCTGCAGTGTGGCCTCAGGCTCCATTGTGCACTGTTGTCCTATTCTTGGCCACTTCACTTATTTTGCTTCCTGGCTGGTCTCTCAAGGCATTTAAGTTTGCAGGCCCTGAAATGGGGCATCATAAGATCAGTGTTCAACTAGTTCATTCTTATGTCGTGCAGTTAGAGCTTGAGCATCTTAGTTAAAGAGAAAATCCCGTATGTTTTCAGTGGATTTAATCATGAATTTGGGGAGTTTGGATCCGCACATTTCATTCCCCCCTCTTTTGGTGCCTGAGTTCCCAAGCTTCACTGTGAGAGGTGCAGGCCAACCACAGGACCATCACCTGTCTCCTGGTGGTGTCTGTGTGTCCAGGGCTGCTTTCGGAAGGTTGGGTTTCTCTTAGCACTAAAGCCAGCATGATTTGGACAATCTCTCCCTTATAATGTGGGCTCTCTCACCAGTTGATTAAAAACAAGCAAACAAACAAAAAACCAGAAGTACTCTATTTCAGTGTTTGTAGATCATATGTTCACAGACCTGTAGTGGTTTATATTCTCCTTGACATGCATCTCCTCTTAATCTGAAAGCTGTTGACATTCTGGTTGAGCCCATGCGCAGTACCAGTTTCTTTTCTTCTTTTTTTTCTCATTTGTTTCCTTAAAAAAAAAAAATCCAGCTGCTTTCTTGCCTTGAGATGTAAATTCCACATTTCGGCTGCGTTGGATTCCAAGTTTTCTGAGAAAAGGCTTAAATTTATTAGGTTAGTTCACAATGTTCTCACAGAGAACTTGAGTTTGCGGCATGGAGCCATATGTGGTTGGATTGTTTTAAGATAAATACTGTAAGAGAGTCAGCATTACATGGCTGGCAGAAATGTGGGCTGTGCCTGTCACTTAAATAGCTATCACATGTGATTTAAAAGCTGGCCCTCGGTGGGAGGGAACGGGGTTGAAGGGTAAGGTCAGATGGACGTTTCTGCATCTGTGGTGTCTGTGCCTCTGCCTCAGCAGAGTCTAACGACACTAGGAGGAGCTGAGAAACCTCCAGAAGCCTGTGCTTATTGGGGTTAGTCCTCACTATCCTCTCCGGATCTGGTTCTCAATAGCACAGAAGAGTACAAAGTGAAGAACAGGCTGGGTCACAAAGAGGCCTTTGCATGACATTACATCTTTGTTTAGTTTTGTGATTGTTGATATTCACATTTTATTTTATTTTATCTCTGAAGATGAGAAAGCTGAGAGGGCATCTTGCTTTTTTTTTCTTTTTCTTTTTGAGATGGAGTCTTGCTCTGTCACCTCGGCTGGAGTGCAGTGGTGCAATCTTGGCTCACTGCAACCTCTGCTGCCCACCGGGTTCAAGCGATTTTCCTGCCTCAGCCTCCCGAGTAGCTGGGACTACACGCATGCACCACAATGCTTAGCTAATTTTTGTATTTTTTAGTAGAGACAGGGTTTCACCATGTTGGCCAGGATGGTCTTGATTTCCTGACTTCGTGATCCGCCCACCTCGACCTCCCAAAGTGCTGGGATTACAGGCGTGAGCAACTGTACCCAGTTTGCTTTTTAAAAATTGTACTTTCTCAGCATCTAACTTGGACCTGTTCATGAGTATTTATATATGTGTGTATATGTGTATGCATCTACACATACATGAGACACACTAGTATGAACACATGGATGCAAATATAAAATGTAAATTGCTGGCAGCAGAAGGCACCTTATCACAATTTACCGCAGAACACCAATTCCCAGATACTTGGATTTTATGAGTCAGGAATATAGAAAACAAAAAGAAATTGGGGAGTCTAGCATGGATTGCTAACTTAATGATTTCCAAAATGGCTTAATTTCTAAAGTTACAGTAAAATACACATAAAACTTACCATCTTAACCATTTTAAGCTTACAGCTTAGTAGTAATAGGTGTATCCACGCTGTAAAAATCCAAAACCAGTTTGCAAGAAAGGGAATGAGACAGAAGGAGTCCTATACACTGTCCTTATAATTTCATCAAAGAAAGAGCCTTTTAACACTAGAAGAGAGACAAAGGGAAAGAAGGCTGTCACTTTAGATGCAGGAAATTCCTCCTAACCTGTGGAGAATAGCAAAGAGAAAAATATTTGTCCATGGAAAAATAATACTACAGAGACCTATATAGCAAGTAGCTCTGTCTGGCCATTTCCCAGATTTAAAAAATGCTAGCTTTTTATCATCTTTGCTCCAGATCATTCATTCCTGCTTAAAGTGCTGCTACATGAGCTGTTTGTTACCAGGCCATGGCGAGACAAAGAACAAAACTAAGAGGGCATCTTACTTTTTAAAACTAAAATTATAACTTCAGCATCTGACCTGGACCTGTTCATAGGTATTTATGTATGTGTGCATATGTGTGTGTACACTCAGTGTCACCCAGGCTGGAATGCAGGGGTGTGATCTCGGCTCACCGAAACCTTCATTTTGTGCCAGAATGAAGTCAGCTATACCACTGAGCTGACAGTTGAGAAGAAATCTCTCACAAGACTTTGCTGATGAAGGAAGCTGTGTGTTGATTACATTCTGACATGAGTATCTTACTGTCACTGGTTCAGGTGTCATGTGCAGTTTGTGGACTGCACTGATCAGTAACTGCTCTAGATCTAGTTTTGTTCTTACAAAGTTGACAATTATAGTTGAAGGCTGTATATATTCATTTCTCTAAGATCCCAGTCTCCTCTTTTCCCTCCACGTTAACTAGTGTATTGAAGTTGGTATGTATTCTTTTAGGCTATGCTGTATTTGCATGACCTTACTAGCGATATAGAGTATTATTTTGTGCCAGTGGAATCCTACTATATATAGCCTTCTGAAGCTCAATTTGTCTTGCAAACATGATTTTCAAGATTTTCCTACTTTTTTTAAATTAAAAGAAAATTTTTTTGAGACAGAGTCTTCCTCTGTCACCCAGGCTGGTGTACAGTGGCATGATCTGGGCTCACTGTAACCTCCGCTTTCTGGGTTCCAGCGATCCTCCTGCCTCAGCCTCCTGAGTAGCTGGGACCGTAAGCATGTGCCACCACACCTGGCTAACTTTTGTATTATTATTTGTAGAGACAGGGTCTCCCTGTGTTGCCCAGGCTGGTCTCAAACTCCTGAGCTCAAGCAGTTGCTCACCTTGACCTCCCTAAGTGCCACTATTACAGACATGAACCACTGCCCCTGGCCAAGACTTACCTATTTTGATATATGTGGATCTGCTGTGTAGTATTGCTTTAGGAACCAGACCACATTACATGTATCTGTTCTTGTAATGATGATGGACATTTGGGTTGTTTCTGGGTTTTTGCAAATAGAAATGATACTACAGTACATGTTCTTATAAGCCCCCACTGTGCACAGAAGTGGAAATTTATCCAGGGGAGTTTTCTAGGAGGAGAGTTGCTGAGTCTAAAGTGAAGTGGTATCTTTAGTAACACTCAGCAGCCCGGCCACTCCAGGGAGGCCTGCTCCCTGGAGAAACCCAGCAGAGAAGACTGGCCAAGTTTTGGACCATGGGATTTTCTTAGGCCAAAAAACACAAGAGACAGCAACACCCAGTTTTCTGGGAGGAGAGTTGCTGAGTCAAAAGTGAAGTGATGTCTTCATTCACAAAATCTAATTAGCATATAAACCAAACCTAGCTGTATTCTACAGTTTTTCAGGTAAATGAGCAGTGGGAAAGAATACTGTAAGTCAGGGGTCCCGAACCCCCAGGCCACAGACCATTACGAATCCGTGGCCTGTTAGGAACTAGGCCGCACAGCAGGAGGTGAGCAGCCTGTGAGTGAGCATTACCGCCTGAGCTCCACCTCCTGTTACATCAGCGTGGCGTTAGATTCTCACA
This sequence comes from Sapajus apella, assembly GCF_009761245.1. Taxonomy (NCBI): domain Eukaryota; kingdom Metazoa; phylum Chordata; class Mammalia; order Primates; family Cebidae; genus Sapajus; species Sapajus apella. Next base: position 5,514,349 of record NW_022437005.1, read on the forward strand.
GGAGCGGGAACCCCATTGCAAACTGTGCATGCGAGGGATCTAGGTTGCACGTTCCTTACGAGAATCTAATGCCTGATGCTTTGAGGTGGAACAGTTTCATCCTGAAACCATCCCCTCTTCCTGTCCTCCCATCTCATGGAAAAATTGTCTTCCATGAAACCGTCCCTGGTGCGAAAAATGTTGGGGACCACTGCTGAAAGTCAATTATTAATAAATTTGATTTTCCGGACTACACTGAGAGCTACTGGTTGGTTGCTCATCTCTTGAAGGGTTAGCTCAAAGTCTGCCCGTAGTGGAAGAAATGATCTGGCAGATGGGGGGATGTGACTTTTCTTTGGATGTGGGGCAGGGACCAGTAGGGAGAAGCCAGCCCTTCAATAAGTTTCCCTCTTTTTATGTAAACTAGAAAAAGTTCACAGACTTGATCTGAGGGGAGATAAAACTGGGTGTTGTTGTCTCTTGTGTTTTTTGGCCTAAGAAAATCCTGTGAGCCAAAACACTGCCAGCCTTCTCTGCTGGGTTTTTCAGCAGGCCTCCCTGGAGTGGTTGGGCTGCTGCTCAGTATTAGATGATGGAAGCTTCTTTCAGCCACCTAGCTGATGGTTTCTTTGAAGAGCTATTTAGGGAAGAAGTGGGCCCAGGTTTTATTCAAGTGAGACGTCAGGGGCGTGTCCCCTGCTGGCCAGGTGGGGAGCCTGAGAAGGCTCTGGTGGCCAGGGTCCTGAGTGTCACCACCATGCAGCTTGCTGGGAGCACTCAGCACCTCGGCTGCAGGTGAGTCAGGCTTCAGTCTCAAACCAACTGATAACTGAGACAATGTTCAGTGTGCTTAATGCACTTTGTTTCACAGCCTTTTCTGTAATCTTCAGCAAAGAGTGAAGTGCTTTGAACATTCTTGAGAAAACAAGTAGCATGGTGTGGTGGCTCACACCTGTAATCATAACACTTTGGGAGGCCAAGGTGGGTAGATTGATTGAAACCAGGTGTTCAAGAACAGTTGGGCAACATGGTGAAACTCTGTCTCTATAGAAAAATTGGCATATATCTGTAGTCCCAGCTACTTGGGAAGCTGAGGTGGGAGGATCACTTGAACCCAGGAGGTTGAAGCTTTAGTGAACCATGATTGTACCGCTGTACTTCAGCCTGGGCAGCACAGCGAGTGAGACCCTATCTCAAAAAAAAAAAAAAAAAAAAAAAGAGAAAAAAGAAAGCAACAAGTAGAAGACAACTTAATGCGAAAAAAACTGTTAAAGAAAAAAGTAAGAGATGAAAAACCTTTATGTATGGAGCTCTTCTAAGGCTGTTGAAGAGGGCTGTGGTTTGACCATTCCCTCGTACTGTGTGCCAAGTTGAATTATCGTTGGGGAATAGTCTGAGAGTGATTACTCCTCTGAGTAATGATCTGTTTCAGTGATTTAGGTGCTTGTTGGAGAAACATTGTGTTATAATTTGGTATATCTGAACCACTGTGTTATGCCAGGTTATCAGAAAAAACCTTTTCAATGGTTCCCACCTGGGAAGTCACTGGTATGTGGGATATGCAGGCATGTGTTTGTGTTTGTAAAATATTATTTTTATTTCATCAGCTGTCAAAGCTTGAAAAACAGCAGCAGAGAAAAGAAAAGACCAGAGCTAAGGGGCCTTCTGAATCAAGCAAGGAAAGAAACACTCCCCGAAAAGAAGACCGCAGTGCCAGCAGCGGGGCTGAGGGTGATGTGTCCTCTGAACGGGAGCCGTAGCTCAGGAGGCAGAATTCAGGTAGGAGTTTCCTGCGTGGCTTCATCTTCCCACATTTTGGGGAAGCAGCAATGAATAGGAGGGAATAGCTGCTGAGGCCTAATTCATTCATTTCACAGACGTTCATCCATAGCTTCCTTAAAGCCACTGCCTTCCAGGATGGAGACAAAAGTTACTGTGTTTGTCCTTTTCACACTGCTGATAAAGACATACCTGAGACTGGGTAATTTATAAAGATAAAGAAGTTTAATGGATTCACGGTTCCACATGGCTGGGGAGGCCTCACAATCATGGTTGAAGGTGAAAGGCACGTCTTACATGGTGGCAGGCAAGAGAATATGAGTCAAGCGAAAGGGGTTTCCCCTTATAAAGCCATCAGATCTTGTGAGACTTGTTCATGACCCCGGGAACAGTATGTGGGAAACTGTACGCATGATTCAGTTACTTCCCACCTGGACCCTCATTTTGAATTGTAGCTCCCATAATTCCCATGTATGTGTTCCCACGTGGGAATGATAGGAGCTACAATTCAAGATGAGATTTGGGTGGGGACACAGCCAAATCATATCAGTTAGCAAATAAATTTGTGGTTTATTCATTGAGACGCAGGAGGATGGTGTATCCACAGGCCTGGGGTGCTCACCTGGGGGTAGAACCTGTGTGTGCCGCCTTCCCTAGGTGCCTGTGCTGGTCCGCAGCTGCTGCTCTGATTGCCTGTGCAGAGCACTTGTGGATGCGGAATCCCGACACAGATGCACGGAGTCTGCCCATGCTCCCACATCTCCCTTCCTGCTCTCAGCCGCTCCAGCGAAGGGCACTGCCATCTCAGTGGCCTCCTCTCATTGCCACCTGCCTCGTATTCCACCATCCTTCACAATGCCCCGTGTGGCTCTGCCAGTTTACTTTTCCTAAAATGACATTTTATTCTTGTCACTGTGGCTCACTATAGCACAGAGTCCACCTCCCTGCCTGAATATCAGAGACCTTGAAAATGTGATGCCACCGTCCGATGGCACTAGTTCCTCCCCTCAGGGAATCTGTTTATTTTTCCAGGCACTGGACCAAATACTGGGTGCAGATTTGAGGTCCTGTGACCCAGGACCTGTCACAGGGAGGTCACAGGCTCAGAGAGAAGAATAGGAACAGTTACGCGGCAGCACAGTGCATGCTGCAGGAGTGTGAACAGGTGTGGGGTAGAGATGGGAGGTCAAGGGAGGCCCCTCAGAGGCTTGGAACCAGACCTGGAAGGACAGGTGGCAGTGGGGAGGAAGATGAGGGGCAGGAGCAGGGAGGGCTACCTAAGCCGAGAGAAGAGCAGTGCAAATGCTCTCTGGGGGCTGGGGGACAAGGGCAGGAGTGTTTGGGAATGGAGGAATTGCAGAATGGCAGGAACATTGAGTGTCAAGTGGCATGGGAGGGCAGGGGACATCTCTGAAATTAGAGAAATAGGAGGTCTAGATTGTATAGGGTCTGGTATGCAACCCTGAGGAACTTGGATTTTAAAGGTTTTAAGTGTACAAGTGACATCATCAAATACAAAGTTTAAAAAGAGCACTCTAGCAGCCTTGAGAAGTGAGACTGGAAGCAGATAGGCAGCATTAGAAGGTGATTGCAGAAGTCTAGAGACCCTCCAGATCTCAGCTGTGACCACCATCTGGCCTCCTGCATGAGACTTGCAGGGGTCTATCATTAATAAGACCTGAGACTGAGTGAGACGTGCTGGTGAGAACTGAGATGAGGCCAGGTCAGCCAGAGAGGGCCCTGGGTCCCTGAGCAAGAGACACCAAACTTCAAGTAGCCTGCTTTACCTCAGTGGTGCCGTGCCAGGGCCCAGGTGCCGAGCCACACTGGCCACCCTGCCACAGAGGACTCTGACGACCCAGAGTGCTGTTGACACCAAAGTTAGATGGAACCTCTGTGTGCTCAGGAACCCCCCTGCTGCTACTCAGCGCATGGAGGCTCATGAACAAGTTTAGATTTGCCCATGAAAAGACAGAAGCCATGTTTTGTTTATACCAATGTATATGGTACCGTCTGGATTTTGGACAGAGCGCACAAGAAAAGCCATTTATTGATGGTTTACTATAGGCTTCCAGTTGTACTTCTTTATATCAGAGTCAGGAGTGACAGTACCAGGCATGGACAGATATCCAGGCAGGGAGGAGTCCTTTGGAGCCACCCACAACTAGCCGAGGACCAGAGCGGGGCTGGGTGCTCCTGCTTCCAAGAATTTAGCCATGTTTCTGGACTTGAAGACCCTAGTCAGGACCAGAACCAAGCGACAACTGGTATTCCAATGATATATTTGGTTTTTTTGTTGTTGTCGTTGCTGATGAAATTTGTGATTCCAGTAGGCCACAAAATCAGCACCAAATATTCAGATATCTATGAGAGGTGACTTAAATAGTAACAGACAGAAGGTGACCCTGGCATTTGTTTTGTTCCCCAGAACAACAGCAGCCCCCTCACTATGAAGTGGGGAGCACTTTTCATTTGCTTTTCTTTAGAAACGGGAAGAGTCCTAGGGAATCTGGCAGGCCCTAGGGGGAGCCACTTTGAGCTTCCAAGGCATGGGAGAGAAAGAAAAGGCAAAAGAAAATGGAAAGAGAAGCTGCATGATCTTGGGCATATTTTTCTTTGAAAATGATTCAAACCCTTCATGGTTCAGAGGACATTCCCAGGGTGTTGACGTTTCTCTATCACATTGCAAATGTTGCTTCTTATTTTACCAAGTGGACATTAAACTACTAAAATTAACTGTGTTTTGTCCTCTGTCTCAATTCTTCAGGCTCTCTCACCTTGCTGGGTGGATTCGAGATTTTCTGTGAGGATGGAGCTCTATTATTTCTCCCTTTCTGGCCACCGCTAAAGGCACTAGGGCCACCTCTCACTAAAAGAATGTGGTTTCTGATTTGATTGCAGGGTCAAGTATCGCCTCTCGACTTAGCTGCTGCAATTAGGGTGTGAGAGGAGCATGCTCCTGACCAGCACCCGACATTTCTGTCCTCAAATGGCAACACACTTGAAACCAAACAAGGAAAGTGTTTTGGAAGCTGCCATCTGTTGGCTTTTTCAATGTGACCTTTGTCTGAATAGCAAGATGTGTCCCAGCTGAGCACACTTCTTCCTCATGAGCTAGAGTAGCCAAGTGTGTGTGTGTGTCTTTGTGTGTGTGTGTGTGTGTGTGTGTGTGTGTGTGTGTTTTCTGCTGAAAGGGTATTCAGTCCCTTTTCACTGTTCTTTTTACCATATAAGGTAGGACTCTTCTCATTCTCTTTGCTTCTCTGTATCAACATATGTACCACATTCTCAAGTCCATGTGCTGATATTTCACGGTATAAAACTAGCTGTGTCTTGGGGGTAGTGTTTTTATTTATTTATTTATTTTTAACTTAAAACAATTTTTTTTTAGTGGTTGCTCTGGAGTTTACAATATACATTTTTAACTAGTCTAAGTCTACCTTCAAATGACACTTACTGCTTCACCTGTAACAGGCACCTTATAACAACATATTCCCAGCGACATTGCTGTCATTCATTTTACTTTACATATGTGATTATCATCCAATACATTGTCACTATCATTACGTTAAATAGCCTTTTTTTTTTTTTTTTTTTTTTTTTGAGATGGAGCCTTATTCTGTCACCCAGGCTGGAGTGCAGTATGCAATCTCTACTCACTGCAACCTCTGCCTCCTGGGTTCAAGCAATTCTCATGCCTCAGCCTCCTGAGTAGCTGAGATTAAAGGCTTGGATCACCATGCCTGGCTAAGTTTTGTATTTTTTGTAGAGACGGGGTTTCACCATGTTGGTGAGGCTGCTTTTATGCTGCTGACCTCAAGTGATCCACACACCTCAGCCTCCCACAGTGCTGGGATTATAGGAATGAGCCACCATGCCTGGCCTTTCCTTTGTTTTTGAAGGATAATTTTGCTGGTATAGACTTCTAGACTGGTAGTTTTTTGTTTTTTGTTTTTTTTTAATTTGCCTTTTTTAAAAACAAAGAGCCCTAGGAGTCTCATAGCCCTAGAGGAGCAGCTTTGAGTTTCCAAGGCATGAGAGAGAGGAAGGAAATATTTAAATTTTTATTCCTCTCTCTCCTTGTTTGCAGTTTCTTATGAAAAGTCCCCTGTAATTTTCATTCTTATTGCTCTGTAGGTAAGGTGGGCTTTCCTTATCTTGCCCCCAGACCCCAGCTTCTTCAAAAACTTTTGTTTTTTTGCAGTTTGGATATGACATAATTTGGTGTGGTTCTTGCTTGGTGTTTTCTGAGCTTCTTGGATCTGTGATTTGATGTCTGTTATTAAGTTTGGAAAGTTCTTGGCCATTAATACTTCAATACCTCTAGCTCCTTTCATAATTTCCTCTCTGTTCTCTCTTCTCCTTTTGGCATTCCAAATATATATATATGTATATATCATATATATATTTTTTATTTATATATATAAATGTTACATATATATGTGTATATATGTGTGTGTGTGTGTGTGTGTGTGTGTGTGTGTGTGTGTGTGTGTTACATCTTTTGTAATAGCTCTACAGTCTTGGATAGTCTGTTCTTTTTTTCCCATTCTTTTTCTCTTTGTTTTTTGGTTGGGAAAGTTTGTAATGACCTATCTTTAAGTTCACTGATTCTTCCTTGACTGTGTCCAGTTTATTCATGAGCCCATCAGAGGCATTCTTCATTTCTGTTACAGTGTTTCTGATTTGTTATTTCCTTTTGTTTCTTTCTTGGAGTTTCCATCTCTCTGCATACATTACCTATCTGTTCTTGCATATTGTTTACTTTTTTCATTAGCACTCTTAACATATTAATCATAGTTTTAAAAAGTTGCCTGTCTGGTAATTCCAATATCTGTGTCATAGCTGAATCTCATTCTGAGGATCTTTTTGGGTCTACTGACCTTGAATCTGTAAATGTATACCTTTCAATACATTTTGGAAATTTTAAGTAATATCTCTTAAAATATTTTTGTCTGCCCCATTCTTCCTCTTCTTACCTGGAGGTTATTTTTTCCCAAACCTTAAGTGCCATTCTGGTTTTTTGTTATTCATGAGATTGGTTTGCTTCCTCACTGATGCAGAATAGGCATATTATGTTACTTTACCAGCAGTGGAGCTGGATTTTCGCCGTGCCCAAGCTTCCATATCCATTACCTTATTAGAAAATAAATTGGTAAGAAACTGGCCATGATTAGTGATTCTGTCTCTTACTAAGGTGCAGAGCTAGGCTTACAAATAGAGTGTGCCATCTAATACAGTAGGTACTAGCTGCATGTGGATATTTAGTTGTAAATTAAAATTAAATAAAATTTAAAATTCACTTTCTCAGTCACAGTAGCCATATTTCAAGTGCTCACTAGCTATGTACAGCTAGTGGCTGTTATTCTATCATTGCAGAAAATTCAACTAAACAGCACCAACTTACAGGGATCAAGTTATGATTTTGATACTATCATCTGAACCACTTTAATTTCTATAAGACTGACATTGGCTGGGTGCAGTGGCTCATGCTTGTAATCCCAGTACTTTGGGAGGCCAAAGTGGGCAGATCACCTAAGGTCAGGAGTTCAAGACCAGCCATGGCCAACATGGCAAAACCCCATCTCTACTAAAAATACAAAAATTAGCTGGATGTGGTGGTGGGTGCCTGTAGTCCCAGCTACTCAAGAGGCTGAGACAGGAGAATCGCTTGAACCCGGGAGGTGGAGGTTGTGGTGAACTGAGATTGGCACCACTGCACTCCAGCCTGGGCAACAGAGTAAGACTCTGTCTCAAAAAAAAAAAAAAAAAAGGCTGACATTTTTATATATAAATATGAACAATATACATGAGAAATTATAGACTGGAGAGTAAGTTAAAGCCAAAAAATAAAAGCAAATTGCTATCAGATGTCGTTCCTACTGCTTTCAGGTAATATCAGTTTTTTTCCCATGCTTGTTTTATTGCATTGCATTAAGCTTTTCATTCATAATTAGAAAATAATTCTTTTCATCTTCTCATCTGTGAAGTCAGGACCATCAGCTCTCAAGCAAAGGAAGAGATTCTCTGCTTTGACAGTTCAGTGGTGGGAGCTTGCTGGAGTCTAATAGTGCTAGAAGGTCAGAGTGAAGCCTGCATTGATAACTTCCCAGCAGCTCTCATGTTTTTCCATAGAACAGCCTTCCTTTTCTAGGTAAATGAATTCCAATGTGATTACCAGCTAAGACCTGAAATAAATAGGTTAAAAAAAAAAAATCTTGGTTGTTTTAGCAGTGATTTGGAGAACAGGTCTGTGGCATGTGTGTGTTCTACGTCTAGAACTTGCATCCTGTGGTTGCTTAAATGGCCTGAAGCCAGAAGCAGGTCAGCTGGAAGTCAGCGTCTTTGAGGGATTCAGTGTTTACATGGGCTTTGAAGAGACTCATTTCTTCTGGTCCTGGGCTGGCCTCACTGGAGATGTTCCTCACTGTCCCTTGTGGTTGATGGCCATAAAAGGGAACAACTTCAACAGGTGGAGGATACTGGTGGTTCCCCTAGCTTCTTTCATAAGACTATGAAATTGTGGTGCTAAGTTACCAGGCACCTCTTACTACTGCCTGTCAGGTGTCCCCAGATCCTCGGTCATGTCTGTCTTCAGTAGCTCATGTGACACCGTGCATTTGGAAATAGACATCATCCCTTAAATACCTCTTAGAGGGAGGCATATTACCTCTTATCCATGGTTTCTGAATTTCAAGCCTCAATGGACCACCCTTTTCTGGAGAACCACGTGTTCAGTTTGGACAGGACTTCTGCTCAGAGCTTCTAATTTGACAGATGGACCTCACAGATAGCTCACTCCCACCTTCCTCATTCAGGCTTCCAGCTGTGTGAGCTGCATGGTCTCCACTACTCTTGGTTAGTGGCCAGCAACCTGGCTCCTGGGTTATTCTACAGTTCAAGAAAATAGGAAGAGACATTTTTAGGAAGCGAGACTGGAAATAGAGATCAATGTCTATTGGCCAATGCATGTACTGTGGTGGGCAGTGGCTTTCAGCTGGGACAGTGTCCACTGCTGGCTAAAAATCTCCTGCATGCAGTTTGCAAATCACTGATGATACTAACATTGATTTTATGATTAGGCCTGCCCATTAGTGTTCCTGGTAGTAGTACAGTTAGTTCTAAAGGCATACCTAATGGTTAGTCCTTCAGGTTAGATGATTTATTAAGTTCCTTTGCCTAGGAAGTTTACCTAAAAACTTTGAGAGCCCATTGGCCAAAACCTCTCAGGATCCCTTCCAGTTCTATGTTTCTCTAGTTGGGAATAGAAATTCCTAAACCATCTTCCTCATATAAAATTTCTTTTGAAGCCATTTTTATTACAAAGTTAATGTTCATTCATAGAAAATATAAAAAATGCCAAACTATCTGAAGAAGAAAATAAAAATCACCTGCCATTGTATCATTCTATGATAATTATTATTAGCATAGTGCTTTGGAATAGTTTTTCTAAACAGATAATTCTACATCTATTTCTCTAATTTTACAAAGTTGGAGACGTACTGTATAGATACAGCATCACCTGCTTTTTATCATTTAACAGAATATCTTGAACATTTTTCTAGGTCATTCTTATACTGTAAGCTTTATAATTTTTATCTGCACATCAAACATCTGAAGGCTAAATTTATTATCTCAGTGCATTAAAAATGTAGAATATTATAAAATATTTAATTGAAGTAAATATAAAAGAAAAATACATTCAACCAGGATCCCAAAGCTCATCTTAAGTTCAAAAACAAAGATTTTAATCTGTGCCAAGAAGTTAGAGTTTCTCAAAGATCAGTGTGGGGAACAATTCCAGAATTTCAGTTATTGGTATTGAAGGTAGAGAAAGAAGTATGAATAGTCTCCACGTCCTTAATTTGGGTTAACATGATCAATACAGTATGAGAACAAATGGGTTGTTTCTATTAACTAAAAACTGAAAGTAATATGGTCCCCAGGAATGATGTTGTCTGTTCTCCACCTGCTGGTGGTCTTTTAGAAAGCTCTTAGGAAGGTGTGCAGGACTCTTACAGGTGGGTTTGGGAGTAGGAGGGTAGACTTGGCGATAATTTCAATCCTTTATATGGTGGCAGAGCTGCAGAGCATGGGCTAGCTGTCAGCTTGTCTTTCTCATGTGTGCACAGGGACTTCACTATTCAGCTGGGCAGAGCAGTGAGGGCTGTTACTCTATGGAAGCATCTGCTTGTGATACGACCCTTTCTTAGGAAGGTGGCCTGCACTGAGCATATCAGGAAGCACATCCATGGAGGTGGCACTGCCATGGCATACCGGCTCTCTTGCTTTTACTGAGGTCCATCCAATTAGAATCCAGATCTGGGGGAATAGAAACTGACCTTTTAGGCTTTAGATTTAACATTCGGATGACAAATGGCATGTCACAGATCTTGGCAATATTAGCTGGTTTTTGTTAAAGCTTCAGAATTACAAAAGGAAACCTGAGACATGGACATTTGTATCAAAGAGCCAAGCATCCTTTGAGTAGTATTTAAAATATCCCAAGACTAGCATTTAGTTTATTCCCTGTCCCTGCCCTTCCTTAAGCTCCCCATCCCTCTACCTCCCTCATTGTTAAAGGATTTGGAAATGAAGCTTTTATATCTGTTTTCAAGGAATGTGTCCATTTCATCTATTTTGTCTAATTTGTGAGCATGAAGTTGCTCATGATATATTCTTTTTATCTTTTTAATGTCTGTAATGTCTGTAGTGATGTTGCCTGTTTGATTTCTGATATTGATAATTTGTGTCTTCTCTATTTTCTGAGTAAGTCTGGCCAGAGACTTACCTATTTTATTGATGTTTTTATTTTTTTTCTCTCTTGCCTTTTTCTGTTTGAAATTTCATCAGTTTCTGCTCCCTATTATTCTCTTCCTTCTGCTTGTTTTGGGTTACTTTGCTTTTATTCTTTAATTTCTTAAGGTAGAAACCCAGATTATTGATTTGATAACATTTTTCTTTTCTAAGAAAAGCATTCAATGCTGTGAATTTTCCTCTAAGCCCTGCCTTAGGTGAATATCACAAATTATGATATGTTGTGTTTTCAGGTAACTTCTCTTTGATGCAGAAGCCATTTGGAAGTATGTTCAGATATTTGGCTTGGTGCCTTTTGCTCCAAGAATGGAGTTGTAATGAACTGGAGACTCTTTGGGGAGAAGGTATTTGCGTCTATACATGGCAGCATGACAGGTTTTTCAGTGAAGTAATACACTGATGCTGGTGTCACTGTATGAGCTTGAAAGCATATCTTCAGCTGTTTTGTTACTCTTATTTGCCTATGCTAAAAGAATCCGAAGGCAAACATTGGAATCCTTTTTATTAAAATGTCTTCTCTTTGGCCTTTTTAGTGTGTTATCAATGGGCAGAACTGGATCCTGAAAAATTCAAGATGCTAAGCACCTACACTGCTTTAAGAATTTGGAACTGAAACATGAAGAGGAAGACAGAAATAAGAAGTTGGTAACCTGAATAGCTCTGCAAAAAACACCAAAGGACCGTTTTACCATTTTCTGTTGTTGCTGTGGTAAAATGAGGCAGAGGGCACTGCTGGTGGGTTGGGGGGTGGGGGTACACGTGGTAGAAGGCGTGCACTCGTGCCTCCCCCGCAAAAAGGCTTTGTTGGTTTCTGCCACATCTTGGCTTGTTTTTGGAACAGGCTGGCCCAGCATCACTTGTCATCAAGTCCACTGTGGTGTATTCTGCGTGTCCATGGCAGGGGGCTCTCCAACACACTCACACTGTCCATGTTCTTTCTACTGCTGATTCATAAGTCAGGGTCCGTGTTGAGATGTCAAGAGAGCAATCATCAATGCTAATGTATTGTGTGAGACCTTTGCATCTTGTAAATTTTCTCTTTTTTCTAAAAATAATAAAATCCTAAATCTCAACAAACCACTGTTTATTATCAAACAAATTCTGCTGTGTTTCTGCATAATGATGATGTCCATAGAAATGCAATGTGTCTGACCTCTCTCTGTGTATAGCTACACTTCTTTTCAAATAACCCTCTTGCAGGAGGCCTTCTCTGACTGGCCCACACAAGCTCCTGAGTCCAGGTGGGAACCTGTCTATCCAGTTTACAATTGATGACATTGTACTTGGAAATGAGATGTCAGGAAAAGGGAGTGTGGGTTGAATGGGTGTCCAGTTTCAGAATGGCCACACTGTTGTGACTGAGACCAAGTGTGGAGCCACATCTGGTGTATCCACCTTTGGGAGGTGGAGAAAGACTTCAGCATGGCAGGCGGTGCAGATACCCTTTATCCAGTAGTTACATGGCTGTCCCTGTGTCCAAGTCACCACACCCAGCGCTCTGGGAAGAAAGAACCACTTTCTGCCAAAGTCATTTCTCAGTTAAATTTCAGTCTATTGGTGGCACACTCAGAGTAGTCATTTTTGACATTATATGATTTGATAGCTTTATTTATATATGTAATCTCATACAATTATCTTTTCTGGAAAATATTTTTGTATGTAGAAGAGACATCCTTATTTGTGATTTTTGTAATGCTGAAACTCTGTCTTCTGTGACCTTTATAATACGTCTGAATCCATCTAGCCTGACCCAGTCATCTACTTCAGATGATAATATATCAGAAAATGTGAAAAACAAAAAAGCTCAATACACATCTCTTGGAAGATAGAATTAGAAAAGGGTCTGCCAGATTGCTTTGTTCTGAACCAATTCAGATGGCCCAGTATAATTCACAATGGTTTAAACCTCTAGATTTGAAGTTGTTACATCCCAGATGCAGACCCTGGCCAGCTCCCTAAATTGTATGGGCAGTGAGGTCCCAGAAGCTCTGCTGTTTGATTTATCTAAGCAGGGGTTAGAGTGAATTCAAATTCACATTAAAGCTACTTGAACCTACATGTCGATAAACTCAGCGGTAGAGTTTGGCATGCTGGACAGCTGTCATGTTTCCCCACCATAGCATTTTATTGCCACCAATTAATGCTTACTAACAGTTGCAGCCTGTCCTTGTAGTAAGGGGTAACGAGGATTGCATAGAGATAAGAGCTAAGGATCATGACATTTGGACAGTGGTAAAATTCGAAAGGCCTTCATTGGTCACAGCCCAGTTCCTGGCTCTCATTCTAAAGGGACAGAAACAAACCAGAGAGTGAGCATCATGTGGTCAAGTTGCTGAAGGTTCTGAAACCGTAAAGGAAGAGCTGAAGGGGCTGGGGCTGTTTCATCTGGGGAGGGGAACTCTAAGTGTTTGAAAGATATGGAAGAGAAGTTGGGTCAGGAACAAAAATAGGAGCAGTGGGTGTAAGCTGAATTAACATAGATGCTGGCATTCTAACAACATGATTCAAAAGTGGAAGGTGATGTTGGGAGCGTTTGGTGTTTGAGCAGAAGTTCTGAGCCTATGTATGTAAGGGGGATCTTTGATTAATGAGAAAGTCTTCCTCACAGTATGCAGGAACATGGTAAAAGTCAGAAAACCTTTACTACTTTTGTAAACATTTTGGACTTTGAAGGGAGCTTTCCATCATCCTGAAAATCACTTTCAACTCCTGGGATCAGTGAAATAGTGAATGCACCAGTCTGTCCTAAGAGGGTCACATCTCACCACAGAGCCAGGTTATAGAGAGAAAAATGAAAACTCAAGAAGAAACCCCTTAATATCCGCAGCTGCCTCAAAAAAGTGGTTAATTTCCAGCCTCACCTACTCTCCTGGAGGTCCTTTCCCAGTCGCTGTGGAACTAATGGCTAAAATTAGATTTTGGGTGGACTTCTTGCAGAGTATAAAACTCTCAGTCTTTACATCCCTCCCAACATCTCTGCCTCCTGCTTTCTGCTTATTTATAAAGCATACTGTTTATTGTCCATTAAAACATCGTTTGAATGAGGACGGGCGAGGAGAATCGTACCATGTATGGCTTTTCTGAGAAGCCTTGGCAGATCACAGGCCCAGGACTTTAAACACAGCGCCGTGCCGATAACACTGCGTAGCAGGACTCATTTAATCTTGCCTTTCGTGGTTTACTTTATGGGAGACCCAGCTCTTGTGGCTACACAAAACATGGACCAAATAAAGGCATCTTTGGGGGCTGGACATCCATAGCAGCACCTCATGGTTGGTGGCCCCAGGGAGGGCATTTTTTCTACCAGGCAGTGTCCTGGCTCAAATGGGTGCCAGCTGGCATATATATGGACAATTTGGCATTTCACTGATTTGATCGTAAGGAACAAATAGTTCCGCAAACACCCTATTTCCTTTTATACAGTATCATGTGAGTCCAAAGCCAGAGAGGCAATCTTTTCGGTCTCTGGTTTGTCAGATTTTCTGCTGTTTTTCTGCCAGGCACTTTAAGAATTCTTAATTTGTGATTCATTGTTGATTCAGGTTTTTAAAAAATAGAGTTAAAGAACCTCATCTAAGAAAACATGGAATAATGTCAAAAGTAGAGCCACCCACTGGCTGCATCAGAAAAGAAGAGGGAAAGCCCTGTTTTGAGGGGAGTCTCTTCTGCAGACGATGTTTTCATTCTCTGCTAGGGTACAGACACCAACGTATTAAATTTTTGGAGGTCCTGGGAAACACAACCTTAAATTCCCATTAGGGAAGTATCTACAGGTATTGATCGACTTACCACCTATGCAACTTAAGACCATTCGACTTTACGACCACAATCGCTAGCCACGACTCCTCCGCACCTGACAGCGCAAACGTTGCCCAGCTGGGCATACGACAGTGCGGACCAGCTTCCGGCAGCACTACCATCTCCGAGTGCACCATTTCAACTGTACATATAGCCTACTCAACTTATGACGTGGTCCCGACCGTGGTCATAAGTCGAGCACTAGCTGTATTAATGATGGTATTTTAGGTTTGTTAAATCTAAATTACTATGTTAGTTTTGATAATGTGCTTAATATTTGTAGGGGCCTTAAGGATAACTTGTTTTTTAACGTTCCCTGAGGTTGGATCAGTTAAAGACTCCATCACTGAGCAGGAAACACATTAGAGGTGGTCTGTGGAAGATGCTGCCGGTGACAGCCCCCTGCAGCAGAGAGATGGGCTTGGACCCAGGCCAGGGTCTAAAAAGATGGCCTCCCAAGGAAGCAGAGTTCGGTAGGAAGAGTTGGCCAGACGACAGACAGTAGGGGCATAGAGGAGGGTGAAACAACAGGTGGAGCTGCCACAAGGTGTTTGGAGGGGCGGCGTTTTGACATCTGCTCACAGGTCGGCAGGATAGGACTTGGGGAGAGAGGAGCACATGAAGGAGAAAGGACAGAAACTAGACCTCATAGGTGAGCAGGGCCTGGACCGCAGAGGTCTTGTAAGTCGTGATGATCCATTTAGGCTCCATCATGCCCCAATTGTTGTCGTCTCCAGGCTGATTTGTTCTAGTTCTTCAGCAGTTTCTTATGTGATGTGGCTGTAGAGCGACCTGGAGAACGGGATGCAGCTCTGCCAGTATGGTGTGATCTAGGGCCGCGATGTGGGCAATGGTGTTGTGGTATCGACAAGCCATGGGGTTGCACAGACTTGGGGTCAAATCCTGGCCTTGCTGTTGACCTGCTGCATGGCCTCAGGACAGTTTATTCAATTATTCAGCCTTCTATGCTTCTGTTCCCTCATCCGTCAGAAGGGGGCAGCGCTTGCCACTTGAAACGTGGCCGTAAGGGTTAAATGAGAAGGAGGCTCAAACTCAGCACAGTGTGAACTGTGGCTCCCCGGGCCTGTGGCGACGTCACCTCTCTGGCTCCCCCTGAGCCTGCGTCTGCAGGTCACAGAACCCCCAGGTTTATTCCATGTAACCGCTGTCCTCCACCAGTGAAGAACCAAAAGAAGAACTTGATCGTATGCCTGTAGGGCTTGCCCTGTGGTCTGGTCTATTGAAATATTTCCAGTGTCACGTTTGTGACTCTTCTCAGCTTTGAGTCAACCTCGGACATGTTTCCTCTGTCTTTAAGTCTTGGCTAAACACAGTTCACAGGATAGAGCTGGCGCTCCATTTGGAATCCTCTTTCAGATCAATAGGCACATTACTTAAATTCCCATCCAGCCTGCATTCTTCCTTCCCACATTGCCCATTCTTGCTGAAATCAAGCCATATTATTTTCACAGTATTTTAATGATTAATTCAATGATCCTGTCAAAAAATATTAGTACAGCACAATGCGTTATTTGTGAATTCATTCTGGCTTCCAATGATCACTGTGTTCTTTTCCACAGGCTCATGAGCCATCTGTTTAATCATCTATTCTAGAATGATTTTAAGAACCCACATCTAACTGGGCTGTCTGCAGTGTCTGGGATCCAACTTGTTGAAACTGGGATTTTTTTTTACATGTTCAGTTTTCTGTCCCCTCTCTTCAGAATATTTTAAAAAGTTGTCCTATGTGCACATCTTCAAGTTCTCTCAGAGCTTCTGAAACCTTGGTTCATTCAGAGCCCCTCGTAAGGCTATCTCCTCACCTACTTGGGTTTCAAGTCCCCTTTTATGATGTTTAGTTTGCCTTTTTTGAGTTTGAAACATTTGCTTCAAACTCAAAAGCAAGCAGTGGCCGTGCTTTGATTGAAGAGCAAAGACCTTGGGCATAATCACGATCCCCCCAACTCTGGCAACTAGTTGGCTCCAGAGTGGTGTCAATTTCCTTACACAGGCCAGGCTGCTTCAGATGCCCCTCTCTCCCCAAGATGATGATCACTCATTTTAGCAAATCCAACACTGTGAAGATCACTCTATATAAACAGGAATAATAAACTATATTTTGGCATTTTGGGGTCAATTATATGGAAGAGAGTAAAAATACGGAGAAACATCACTGGATGTCCAGGAATTCAGGATTACAAACTACTATGATAAAAGACTTAAAAGATTACTTTAATGCTTTTTATTTGAAAACAATTTTAAACTTGCATACAAGTTTCAAGAGCTATACAAAATATATCCTATGTGCTTCATTCAGATTTCTTGTTGCTAACATTTTCCTCCATTTGTTATTTCTTCCCACCCCATTTGCATATATACATTTTTTCCTGAATCCATTCAAAGATAAATTACATTCATACTTGAGAGTAATTTACGTATCGCATGGCTCCTCACTCCTGAATACCTCAATATGTATTTCCTAAGATTCGGGACCTCCTTTTACATAACCACTTCATGATCATCAACTTCAGGAAGTGTTATGTTCTTTAATTTATTGTCTGTCTTTCAATTTTGTTGTTTGACTTAATCATGTAATCTGTAGCATTCTTCTCTTTTAGTACAGGATCTAAGCAGGGATCAGGCTGCCCTTTTGTAGCTTTCTTTTCCTTCAGATTAGCCCGTAAGCATACCAGTTCCTCACCCTGGGCCATAGTTTCATCTGTTAGATGTGGAAGTCAGAGTAGCCGGCATCTGAGTTCTGTAGTGCTGAGCATAGTTCTTTATATGACAGAGGCTCTTTGGGTGTTTAACTGAACTCCTTTTCTTCAGAGGAACTGGGAATAGCTTTCTTTTTGGGAGAGCTTAAGTCTCACCTCCCTCTCAAACAGAACTGTTGGCTTTGGAAACAAATATAAAGCTCTGTCCTGGTCTCTAAAAGATCTCAAAGCTAAACATTTAAAATAATAATAGTGACAATGTGTTTGGTGATGTTAGCACATGGATAAGTGAAATGAATGGCAGCAATGTCACAAGGCATGGGAGGGAGGAATTGAGAATATCTGTTATAAAGTATCTGCATTACATGTGAAGTGATGTGTTATTTTAAGGTAATCTTAGATTAGTTTAAAATGTATATTCTAAGCTCTATGGTGACAACTATATGTTTTCTAAAAAAAATCCCCGCTTTAAATGTAAAGATTCTGATAGATTGAAAGTAAAGGAATGGAGAAAGATATACCATGCTAACACTAATTAAAAAATTGGAGTACCTATATGAATAGCAGACATCAGAACAAAAAAGTTATCATGGGTAAAGAGAAACTCTACATAATGATAAACAGTTCAGTTCTCCAAGAAGATACAGCAACGTATGTGCCTAAAAAAAGAGTGTCAAAATATGTGAGGCAAAACCTGATAGAACTAAAAAAAGAAAAAAAAATGGACAAATTCACTATTTTAGTTAAAGACTTCAACATATTTTTGGTATTAATTGATAGATCAAAGAGACAGAAAATCAATAAAGATAGAGTTGACCTAAATGACTCTATAAATAAACTTGATCTAATTAAAATTTATAGAATACTCCATCTACCAACAGAAGAATACACATTTTTCTCAAGATTACTTGGAACATTCAACAAGATAGACCACATTCTGGGTCATGAAACTCACCTTAACTAATTTAAAAAAATATAGCAATCACAAAAAAATCAGCTCTCACACCACAATGGAATCAAGTTAAAAACGATAATAGAAAAATATTTGGAAAATCATCAAACATTTGAGATTTCACAATATGTTTCTAAATAATTCGCAGGTCCCAAAAACTCTTGATAAAAGTTTTACAATAGGCTGGATGTGGTGGCTCACACCTGTAATCCCAGCACTTTGGGAGACCAAAGTGGGTCAAGTTGATCACAAGATCAAGAGAGCGAGACCATCTTGGCCAACATGGTGAAACTCCGTCTCTACTAAAAATACAAAAATTAGCTGGGTGTGGTGCTGGATGCCTTAGTCTCAGCAACTCAGGAGGCTGAGGCAGAATCGCTTGAACCCAGGATGTGGAGGTTGCAGGGAGCTGAGATTATGCCACTGCATTCCAGCCTGGTGAAGAGCAAGACTTCATCTCAAAAAGAAAATTTTTTTTAACAATATTTGGAACTAAATGAAAATAAAAACAGAACTTATCAACATTTGTGGAATGAAAGTAGTGCTTAGAGAGGAATTTATAGCATTAAATGCATGTATTAGAAAATAAGAAAGAGCTAAAATTGACAACGTAAGCTTCCATCTTAGGAAACTAAACAAGGAAGGACAACTTAAACCCAAAGCAAGTAGAGGAAAAGATATTAAAAATATATTCAGTTCTTTCCAAAATAGTTACAAGAAAGAGGTAACTTCACTGGTTGGAGGAAATAACTGTGATAGTAATAATAATAACAGTAATGATAACAGTGACTAAAGTAATGACGTGGAAGATGATAATGGGTAGTATTTCCATAGTAACTCTTTTTTTTAACTCTTTTAAATTGTACTTTAGATTCTGGGGTACATGTGCAGATCACGCAAGATTGTTGCATAGGTACATTCATGGCAAGATGGTTTGCTGCCTCCATCCCCCCATCATCTATACCTGGCATTTCTCCCCATGTTATCCTTCCCCACCTCCCCCCCACCATCCCTCCCATAGCCCCCCACAACAGACCCCAGTGTGTGATGCTCCTCTGTGACCACATGTGCTAATTGTTCAACACCCACCTATGCAGTGTTTGATTTTCTGTTCTTGTGTCAGTTTGCTGACACTGATGGTTTCCAGATTCATCCATATCCCTGCAAAGGACATGAACTCATCATTTTTTGTGGCTGCATAGTATTTCATGGTGTATATGTGCCACATTTTCTTTGTCCAGTCTATCATTGATGGGCATTTGGGTTAGCTCCAGGTCTTTGCTATTGTAAACAGTGCCGTGATGAACGTATGTGTGCATGTGTCTTTGTAATAGAACAATTTATAATTCTTTGGGTATATACACAGTAATGGGATTGCTGGGTCAAATGGAATTTCTATTTCTAGATCCTTGAGGGATTGCCACACTGTCTTCCACAATGGTTGAACTAATTTACACCCCCACCAACAGTGTAAAAGTGTTCCTATTTCTCCACATCCTCTCCAGCATCTGTTGTCTCCAGATTTTTTAATGATCACCATTCTAACTGGTGTGAGATCATATCTCAATGTGATTTTGTTTTGCATTTCTCTAATGACCAGTGATGATGAGCATTTTTTCATATGTTTGTTGGCTTCATATATGTCTTCTTATGAAAAGTGTCTGTTCATATCATTCACCCACTTTTGAATGGGTTTGTTTGTTTTTCTCTTGTAAATCTGTTTTAGTTCTTTGTAGATTCTGGATATTAGCCCTTTGTCAGATGGGTAGATTGCAAAAATTTTTTCCCATTCTGTTGGTTGTTGATTTACTCCAATGATTGTTTCTTTTGCTATACAGAAGCTCTGGAGTCTACTTAGACCCCATTTGTCTATTTTGGCTTTTGTTGCCATTGCTTTTGGTGTTTTAGTCATGAACTCCTTGCCTATACCTATGTCCTGAATGGTTTTGCCAAGATTTTCTTCTAGGGTTTTTATAGTACTAGGTCTTATGTTTAAGTCCTTAATCCATCTGGAGTTAATTTTAGTTTAGGGTGTTAGGAAGGGATCCAGTTTCTGCTTTCTGCACATGGCTGGCCAGTTTTCCCAACACCATTTATTAAACAGGGGATCCTTTCCCCATTGCTTGTTTTTGTCAGGTTTGTCAAATATCAGATGGTTGTAGATGTGTGTCATTGCCTCTGAGGCCTCTCTTCTGTTCCATTAGTCTATGTGTCTGTTTTGGTATACCAGTACCTTGCTGTTTTGATTACTGTTGCCTTGTAGTATATAGTTAGAAGTCAGGTAGCATGATGCCTCCAGCTTTGTTCTTTTTACTTAGGATCGTCTTGGCTATGCGGGCTCTTTTTTAGTTCCATATGAAGTTGAAAGTGGTTTTTTCTAGTTCTGTGAAGAAGGTCATTGGTAGTTTGATGGGGATAGTGTTGAATCTATAAATTACTTTGGGCAGTATGGCCATTTTCACAATATTGAGTCTTCCTACCCATGAGCACAGAATGTTTTTCCATCTGTTTGTGTCTTCTCTTATTTCCTTGAGCAGTGGTTTGTAGTTCTCCTTGAAGAGGTCCTTTGCCTCCTTTGTTAGTTGTATTCCTAGGTATTTTATTCTCCTTGTAGCAATTGTGAATGGGTGTTTGCTCTTGATTTGGCTCTCTGTTTGTCTATTATTGATGTATAGTAATGCTTGTGATTTTTGTACATTGATTTTGTATCCTGAGACTTTGCTGAAGTTGCTTATGAGTTTCAGGAGATTTTGGGCTGAGATGATGGGGTCTTCTAAATATACAATCATGTCATCTGCAAATGGAGACAATTTGACTTCCTTTTTTCCTAATTGAATACCGTTTATTTCTTTTTCTTGCCTGATTGCTCCAGCTAAAACTTCCAATACCATATTGAATAGGAATGGTGAGGAAGGCATCCTTGTCTAGTGTCAGATTTCAAAGGGAATGCTTCCAGTTTTTGCCCATTCAGTATGATATTGGCTGTGGGTTTGTCATAAATAGCTTTTATTATTTTGTGATAGATTCCATCAATACCTAGTTAATTGAGAGTTTTTAGCATAAAGGGCTGTTGAATTTTGTTGAAGGCCTTTTCTGCATCTATTGAGATAATCATGTGGTTTTTGTCTTTGGTTGTATTTATGTGATGGATTACATTCATAGACTTGCATATGTTGAACCAGCCTTGCATCCCCGGGATGAAGCCTACTTCATCGTGATGGATAAGCTTGTTGATGTACTGTTGCAGTCGGTTTGCCAGTATTTTACTGAAGATTTTTGCATCTATGTTCATCATGGATATTGACCTGAAGTTTTCTTTTTTTGTTGAGTCTCTGCTGGGGTTTGGTGTCAGGATGATGTTGGTCTCCTAAAATGAGTTGGGGAGGATTCCCTCTTTTTGTATTGTTTGGAATAGTTTCAGAAGGAATGGTACAAGCTCCTCTTTGTATGTCTGGTAGAATTTGGCTGGGATCCCTTCTGGACGAGAATTGTTTTTGGTTGGTAGGCTATTAATTGCTGTCTCAACTTCAGACCTTGTTATTGGTCTAATCAAGGTTTCAACTTCTTCCTGATTTAGGCTTGGGAGGGTGCAAGTGTCCAGGAATTTATCCATTTCTTCCAGGTTTACTGGTTTATGCGTATAGAGTTGTTTGTAGTAATCTCTGATGGTAGTTTGTATTTCTGTGGGATCAGTGGTGACATCCCCTTTATCATTTTTTATTGCATCTATTTTATTCTTCTCTCTTTTCCTTTTTATTAATCTGGCTAGTGGTCTATCTATTTTGTTGATCTTTTACAAAAACTGGCTCCTGGATTTATTGTTTTTTGAAGGGTTTTTCTGTGTCTTTGTCTCCTTCATTTCTGCTCTGATCTTAATTATTTCTTGTCTTCTGCTAGCTTTTGAGTTTTTTTTATCTTGCTCCTGTAGCTCTTTCAATTTTGACAATAGGGTGTCAATTTTAGATCTTTCCTTGCTTCTCATGTGGGCATTTATTGCTATAAATTTCCCTCTAGACACTGCTTTGAATGTGTCCCAGAGATTCTGATATGTCGTGTCCTCATTCTCTTTGGTTTCAAAGAACATCTTCATTTCTGCCTTCGTTTCATTGTTTATTCAGTTGACATTCAGGAGCCAGTTGTTCAGTTTGCATGAAATTGTGTGGTTCTGAGTTAGTTTCTTAATCCTGAGATCTAATTCGATTGTACTGTGGTCTGAGAGACTGTTTGTTATGATTTCTGTTCTTTTGCATTTGCTGAGGAGTGATTTACTTCCAATTATGTGGTCAATTTTAGAGTAAGTGCAATGTGGTGCTGCGGAGAATGTATATTCTGTGGATTTGGGGTGTAGAGTTCTGTACATGTCTATTAGGTCCGCTTGTTCCAGTTCTGCCTTCAAGTCTTGTATATCCTTGTTGATTTTCTGTCTGATTGATCTAATATTGACAGTGGAGTGTTAGAGTCTCCCACTATTATTGTGCCGGAGTCTAAATCTCTTTGTAGGTTATTAAGAACTTGCTTTACGTATCTGGGTGCTCCTGTACTGGGTGCGTACATATTTAGGATCGTTAGCTCTTCTTGTTTTATTTATCCTTTCACCATTATGTAATGCCCTTTTTTGTCTCTTTTCATCTTTGTTGGTTTAAAGTCTATTTCATCAGAGACTAGGGTTGTAACCCCTGCTTTTTTTTTTTTTTTTTCCTCTCCATTTGCTTGGTAGATCTTCTTCCATCCCTTTATTTTGAGTCTATGTGTGTCTTTGCATGTGAGATGGGTCTCCTGAATACAGCACACCAATGGGTCTTTACTTTTTACCCAGTTGGCCAGTCTGTGTCTTTTGATTGGGGCATGTAAGTCATTTACATTTAATATTAATTTATGTGTAAATTTGATCCTGCCATTTTGTTACTGGTTGTCTGTTTTGCCCTTTGGTTGACACAGTTTCCTCATTTTGTCATTGGTCTCTACCATTTTGTTTGTTTTTGCAGTGGCTGGTACTGGATTTCCTTTCCGTATTTAGTGCATCCTTCAGGAGCTTTTGTAAGGCAGGTCTGGTGTGATGAAATCTCTTAATAATTGCTTGTCTGTAAAGGTTTTTATTTCTCCTTCACTTATGAATCTTAGTTTGGCTAGATATGAAATTCTGGGTTGAAAGTTCTTTTCTTTAAGGATATTAAATATTGGTTCCCACTCTCTTCTGGCTTGTAGGGTTTCTGTTGAGAGATCCACTGTGAGTCTGATGGGCTTTCCTTTATGGGTGACCCGACCTTTTTCTCTGGCTGCCCTTAGCATTTTTTCCTTTATTTCAACCCTGGTGAATCTGATGATTATGTGCCTTGGGGTTACTCTTCTTGAGGAGTATCTTTGTGGTGTTCTTTGTATTTCCTACATTTGAATGTTGGCCTGCCTTGCTACGTTGGGGAATTTCTCCTGGATAACATCCTGAAGAGTGTTTTCCAGCTTAGATTCATTTTCCCTGTCCTCTTCAGGTACACCGATCAAGCATAGATTTGGTCTTTTCACATGATCCCATATTTCTTGGAGGCTTTGTTCATTTCTTTTCACTCTTTTTTCTCTTTTCTTGCCTTCTTTTTTTATTTCATTGAGTTGATCTTCAATCTCTGATATCCGTTCTTCTGCTTGATCGGTTTGGCTGTTGACACTTGTGTATGCTTCATGAACTTCTCGGGCAGTGTTTTTTAGCTCCATCAAGTTGTTTATATTATTCTATAGGCTCGTTATTCTAGTTAGCATTTCTTTTAATCTTTTTTCAAGGTTCTTAGTTTCTTTACATTTGTTAGAACATGTTCTTTTAGTTCAGAGAAGTTTGTTATACCCATCTTCTGAAGCCTGCTTCTGTCAGTTCATCAAAATTATTTTCTGACCTGTTTTGTTCCCTTGCTGGTGAGGAGTGAGCTCTCTGGGGAGGAGAGGCTTTCTGGACTTTGATGTTTTCATCTCTTTTGCGCTGGTTTCTTCCCATATTTGTGGATTTATTTATCTTTGATCTTTGAAGTTGGTGATTTCAGGTGGGATCTCTGAGTGGACCTCCTTTCTGTTAAAGTTGGGTTTATTTCTCCTGTATGAGGCTTTTTTTTTTTAAACACAGGTGCCAGTGTGCCACTTGAGACAGTCTATCCTTTGTCTCCCTGTAGAGGCACTGCTGGGCTGCCTCGTTCTCAGCCAGGCTGTTGTTTATTCCTCACCTGGTTTCCACTTATGCCAGTGGGATTAGCCCCACTTTCCCAATGGTGAGCTTCTTTCCCTCTGCCGAGCCTGCTGCTCCCAGATTGAGTTCTGTCTGATGTGTTAACTGCAAAACTCTCCCAGGGGAGGGCTTCCACTTGCTGGATCTTGTGGGGTGGGACCTGTCTGGCTGTATCCCCTCCCTGTTCCATTTTACAGATAATACACTGAAGCCCAAAGCTATTTAGTAACTTGCCCAAAGGCACACAACTACTAAGGGGAGGAGCCAGTATTTGAATGAGGCAGTCTGGCTCCGGAAGAGGCAGAACCACTGAATTCCTATTCTGTCTCTGTCTTTTCCAGGAGAGCACTGATTGATCTTTTGGAACCATTTATGTAAACTAGGAACATGTAAAGGAAAGAAGGGGGTCTGAGATGCCATTATAGGGTGTGCAAGAAATACAGATGCTCTTATGACCCTTGAGAAACTGTTAGTAATGATTGAGAAACTATAGAAGATAGGGATGCTGTCAGGAAGCTTTTTGGCAGATAAATCCTCTGCAGGAATCCACTGAGAATGCTACAGGGTTCTGCTCCAGACAGCACACTTATCAACAGCTTGGAAGAAGTCAAGCTCGTTGAATGGGCTGATGCTGTAGAATTGAAAGGAGAGCCCCAGGCTGATGCTGTAGAATTGAAAGGAGAGCCCCCAGTGATGGCACAATCCAGAGCACACTTGAGATACAGTGCGCTGAAACAAGGTGAGTCAGATTAAACAAAAGTTATAAAATGCAGGGTCAGCTTGGTTTGCTGAGTCGAGCCCAAGTGAGTGTTAGCAGTCTCTATTCAGTGATGCCTCCCAAAGCCATTACTCTACTTCTGGTCTTGGGCCTTCAAAGAGTTTTTAACCTTAGCTGATTCCACATGCTAACGAAATCTTCCTAAGTGGAAGATTTCTCCAACTATCATTAGATAACTCAAGAGACTGCAGGTTTTGGGAATAATAATGTGGTTAGAAAAATGTCCTGAGGCTAGTGTGGTATAATCTTGGCATTTTGGGAGCCTGAGGCGGGAAGACGGCTTAAGCCCAGGAGTTTGAGAGCAGCCTAGGCAATGTAGTAACATACCGTCACACACATACACAGAAAAAGAATGAAAGAGAGAGAAAGAGAAATGTCCCATAGAAAACTGGCTAGCCATGTGCAGAAAGCAGAAACTGGACCCCTTCCTGACATCTTACACTAAAATTAACTCCAGATGGATTAAAGACTTAACCATAAGACCTAACACCATAAAAACTCTAGAAGAAAATCTAGGCAAAACCATTCAGGACATAGGCATAGGCAAGGACTTCATGACCAAAACACCAAAAGCATTGGCAACAAAAGCCAAAATAGACAAATGGGACCTAATCAAACTTCACAGCTTCTGCACAGCAAAAGAAACAGTCATTAGAGTGAATCGGCAACCAACAGAATGGGAAAAAATTTTTGCAGTTTACCCATCTGACAAAGGGCTGATATCCAGAATTTACAAAGAACTAAAACAGATTTACAAGAGAAAAACAAACAAGCCCATTCAAAAGTGGGCAAAGGATATGAACAGATACTTTACAAAAGAAGACATACCTGAGGCCAACAAACATATGAAAAAATGCTCATCATCACTGCTCATCAGAGAAATGCAAATCAAAACTACATTGAGATACCCTCACGCCAGTTAGAATGGCAATCATTAAAAAACCTTGAGACAACAGATGCTGGAGAGGATGTGGAGAAATAGGAACACTTTTACACTGCTGGTGGGGGTGTAAATTAGCTCAACCATTGTGGAAGACAGTGTGGCGATTCCTCCAGCAATCCCATTACTGGGTATATATCCAAAGGATTATAAATCATTCTACTATAAGGACACGTGCACACGAAAGTTCATTGCAGCACTGTTTACAATAGCAAAGACCTGGAACCAACCCAAATGCCCATCGATGATAGACTGGACAGGGAAAATGTGGCACATATACACCGTGGAATATTAGGCAGCCATCAAAAATGATGAGTTTGTGTCCTTTGTAGGGACATGGGTGAACCTGGAAACCATCATTCTCAGCAAACTGACACAAGAGCAGAAGATCAAACACGGCATGTTCTCACTCATAGGTGGGTGTTGAATGATGAAAACACATGGACACAGGGAGAGGAGCACTACACACTGGGGTCTGTTGGGGGAAATAGGGGAGGGACGGTGCAGGGTGGGGAGTTGGGGAGAGATAGCATGGGTCGAGATGCCAGATGTAGGTGATGGGGAGGAAGGCAGCAAATCACACTGCCACGTGTGTTCCTATGCAACAATCTTGCATG
The DNA here is from genome assembly GCF_009761245.1 of Sapajus apella. Lineage (NCBI taxonomy): Eukaryota > Metazoa > Chordata > Mammalia > Primates > Cebidae > Sapajus > Sapajus apella. The sequence goes on from NW_022437005.1 coordinate 5,540,931, forward strand.
TTCTTCACATGTACCCCAAAACCTAAAATGCAATAAGATAAATAAATTAAGAAAAACGAAAAAAAGAAAAATGTCCCACAGCAGGTCTTCCCCTCCAGAGATGTTGGAGAAGGTGTTTCCTGCCTCTCCCTTTTCTTGCTACCCAGCAGTAAGTGAGTCATGTACCATAGCCATGCAGGCTTTTCAGATGGCCTCTAACAATCATCACCCCCTGGTATTCAGGCTCTTGTATAGCCTCCTCTTTCATTGAATAAGGGTTGACCTGTGTGATCAAAGGAACATAAAAAAATTAGTGTTGTATGACCTTAAGAGTAGATCAGATAAGGCATTGCAGCTTCAACCTTGTTTTCTTGGATTGCTTGCTCAGGAGAAGCCAGACATCCTGCTATGAGGACACCCAAGCAGCCCCATAAAGGAAGGAATTAGTTCTAGCACCAACTTGCCAGCCATGTGAATGAGCCAGCTTAGAATGGGTCCTCCAGCCCCAGTCGAGGCTTCAGATGACTATCACTGCAGCACCAGCCAGCAACTTGCTGAACTATCACCACAACCACACACCTCAGGCTTTCTTATTATATGAAAAAAAGTAAGCCACTAATTTGTCTAAGCCATAGGTTGGTAAACTATAACCCATAGACCGGCTACCTGATTTTGTAAAAAAAGATTTACTTTGTTTATATATTGTCTGTGGCTGCTTTTCCACTATGGTGGCAAAGCTGAGTAGTTGTAACAGCGACAATGTGGCCCATGAGCCTAAAATATTTACTATCTCATCCAGCCCCTTGAGATAAAGTTTGCAGTCCTTTCTCTATGCAATTGTGTATTTTGTAATTCTGTTTTTTCCTATTTGCAGATAAATGCAACACCTAAGTGATAAATGTTCAAATCCACAGGACATTTGTTCTTGAAAACCAGGTGACTCAATAACGTGGACACTCACAGAAGATATTGTCAGAAATGCCATCTGGCTTTCCTGATTCTGCGCTGATCTAAGGTTTAGTTCATCAACAGCAACAGCCAGAAAACAGAATCTACCTTAGCCATTTAAAGAGACTTTAATGAAAGAACTTCTTACAGAGGTGGGAGAGGGTCAAGAGAACAAACACAGGATATTGAGGCACCCAGAGATCTGAAATAATGGGAAACCATTTCTCCCACAGGGGAGGGAAAGGAAAGGGAAAGTCATGTCACCAGAGCCCACTGGGTGCCCCTGATCTAAACCAGCCTTGATTCTCACTTATAGACCTGGATCAATTAATAATTATGGCTCAAGCTACTCTAAATTACTCTTTAAACTCCAAATATTTTTTTGGCAGTGATGGTAACAGTGTGATTGAGAGCCATTAAAGAACTATGGGCTGGCCATTTACGTCACCTTTTTCTCCTGCCCAACATTTGAGATTCATTGCAAGTCTAAGAGGAGAAACTTTGAAAGCCACATAACTGCATCCTGTTGGGGTAGGGCAGAAAGAAGAGCCAAGGACGGATTTGCCCCACATTGTGAATAAGGTGTGGTAATTTTCCATTTCCTAAAGGAGATGGGGCTGCTATCAGGCTGTATAAACTGTGAGGCCAGGAACAAGAAAAGACAATATTCAGTGGAGGATGAAAGGAACTGGGAATGGATTTGAGGAGAAAATAAGATCTGTCAATAGTTCACAAGAAGTCTTAGAGGTTCTTAGGGAAATTGTATTGCAGGGGCAAAGGGAAGGAAGGGTAGAAAGAGAATGAATGAATATAACACGGGCCATGACTAGCAAGTAAGTGAGGAAGAAATACAGAGACCCTCAGTAAGGTCTCATGGGTTATGGGGTTGGGGCATTGCTGCTGGTTTTGGGGAAGCAAAATAGAAATTTCAAGGCTGACTGTGAGACCAACATGGACATTTGACATATGCTAGGTGCTGCAAGGCAGGAATCTGGTTATAAATCAATCTCAACAAGATCATGTTTTTGCCATGGAGCATCCCCAAGAGATAGACTTGACCTCCCTCATGTTGACATAAACCCTTGTAATGGGGTGGTCAGCTCTTGTTCCCATGTCTGATAATATTCTGAGAATAAATTCAGACTCAGTTGTTTCTGGGGGTTGCATGCCTAACGGGCTATTGCAACTTGGCGCTTAAGTTGATCTTGGGCTTTTACATTTATTATTTCATCCACCCTTACAACCCTGTGGAGTGGTCAGGGAAGGTATTATCATGCCCATCTTTTGGTTGAGGGAACCGGAATTGGGAAAATCAAGTGGCTTCTTCAAGCCAGGCAGCATCTGGGCCGGGGTTGGAATCCAAACCTTATGCCTCCTGGTACTGCCAGGGCTTCCGGCCTCTGCCCTACTGTTTCCCACACTGGCCAGGAGCTCCAGTGTGCTGTGGGTTGGCTGGCCACCTCTCCCAGTGGCAGATGGGAGAAGAAAATGTTTTGAGGCAAGAAAATAGGGTCTAGATGCAGGAAAAATAAGGCCAATTGACACTTCAGCTATAACAGAAAATATCCTCTCCACAGGGCATATGCTGTAAATGATTTTATAATTTTAATTCATCTTCTTCATTTACATAGGGTGTACCCCAAGTAGAGAGTATTTAAATTCACAAAAACTCAGTAACAGGGCTTTTGAGCCCCTATCCTCCGTCTGCTCCAACACGGTGGAGGGTACTTTCATTTTCAGTAAAACCCTTCATTTCTTCCTTGCTTTGTGCTTTGTTCAATGCTGTGTCCAAGAAGCCAAGAACCTGGACACCCTCCACTGTTAGTATATTTTGGTAAGCCAGCCTGGAGAAAGAGGTAAGCCCAAAGTTTGGTATTCATTTTTCTTCCTTTTCTTTCTGCTCCATACAGGGCCTCTCTCTCTCTCTGCCTGTCTCTGTCTCTGTCTCTGTCTCTCTCTCTCTCTCTCTCTCTCTCTCTCTGTCTCTCTCTTCCTTTCCAACTTGGGACCCTTGGTGGGCAGTGCCTAAACCTGGAAGTAACTGCAGGTTTCTGGCTGTAGCCAGTGAAACTAAGGAGTTTCCATCTGGAGAAGCCTAATTGCCACCCCCTGGTTCGCTTAAGGAATCTGGGTCTTCTTGTTCCTTTTTTTCCTTCTGTTTCTTTTTCAGTCTTACAGTGGCTATTTCCTAGTATAGCCTCGGAAATTGAGGACAATTGGCTGGGGTTACTCCTTGATATTGACTGAGGCCTAGGAACAAATGGGAAGAATCTCCCTGCCCTGAAGAGGGAAGGACTTTTGAAAAATATCTTGGGTGGGGCTGGCAAGATGGCCAAATAGGAACAGCTCCAATCTGCAATTCCCAGTGAGATCAACAGAGAAGGTGAGTGATTTCTGCATTTCTAACTGAGGTCCCTGGCTCATCTCATTGAGACTGGTTAGACAGTGGGTGCAGCCCACTGTACACCTGTATGCAAATAAACTAAAAAATCTAGAAGAAATGGATAAATTCCTGGACACATACACCCTCCCAAGACTAAACCAGGAAGAGGTCAAATCCCTGAATAGACCAATAAGAAGCTCTGAAATTAAGGCGGTAATTAATAGCCTACCAACCACAAAAAGCTCAGGATCAGACAGAGTAATAGCTGAATTCTACCAGAGGTACAAAGAGGAGCTGGTACCATTCCTTCTGATACTATTCCAAACAACAGAAAAAGAGGGACCCCTCCCTAACTCATTTTATGAGGCCAGCATCATCCTGATACCAAAACCTGGCAGAGACACACACACACAAAAATTTCAGGCCAATATCCCTGATGAACATTGATGCAAAAATCCTGACAAACCGAATACAGCAGCACATCAAAAATCTTGTTCACCACGATCAAGTTGGCTTCATCCTTGGGATGAAGGCTGATTTAACATATGCAAATCAATAAACGTAATCCATCACATATAGAGACCAATGACAAAAATCACATGATTACCTCAATAGATGTAGAAAAGGCCTTGATAAAATTCAACAGCCTTCAGGCTAAAAACTCAATAAACTAGGTATTGATGGAATCTATCTCAAAATAATAAGAGCTATTTATGACAAACTCACAGCCAATGTCATACTGAATGGGCAAAAGCTGCAAGCATTCCCTTTGAAAACCAGCACAAGACAAGGATGTCCTCTCTCACCACTCCTATTCAACAGAGTATTGACAATTCTGACAAGGGCAATCAGGCAAGAGAAAGAAATAAAGGGTATTCAAATAGGAAAACAGGAAGTGAAATTGTCTCTCTTTGTAGATGACATGATTGTATATTTAGAAAACTCCATTGTTGCAGCCCAAAATCTCCTTAAGCTGATACTTTAGCAAAGTCTCAGGATACAAAATCGATGTGTAAAAATCACAAGCATTCCTATACATCAGTTAATAGACAAACAGAGGCAAATCATGAGTGATCTCCCATTCACAATTGCTACAAAGAAGATAAAACACATAGGAATACAACTTACAAGGGATGTGAAGGACCTCTTCAAGGAGAACTAAAAACCACTGCTCCAGGAAAAAAGAGAGAACACAAACAAATGGAAAAACATTCCATGCTTATGGATTGGAAGAATCAACATTGTGAAAATGGCCATAGTGCCTGATGTAATTTATAGATTCATTGCTATCCCCATCAAGAAACCATTGACTTTCTTCACAGAATTAGAAAAAACTACTTTAAATTTTATATAAAATCCAAAAAGAGCCCATATAGCCAAGAAAATTCTAAGCAAAAAGAACAAAACTGGAGGCATCATGCTATCTGACTTCAAACTATACTACAAGTCTACAGTAACCAAAACAACAAGGTACTGGTACCAAAACAGATAAATAGACCAATGGAAAAGAACAGAGGCCTCAGAAATAACACCATAACATCACACATCTACAACCATCTGAGCTTTCACAAACCTGACAAAAACAAACAATGGGGAAAAGGTACCCTGTTTTATAAACGGTGTTGGCAAAACTGGCTGTCATAATGCAGAAAACTGAAACTGGATTCCTTTCTTACACCTTACACAAAAATTAAATCAAGATGGATTGAAGACTTAAACTTAAGACCAAAAACCATAAAAACCTTGAAGAAAACCTAGGCAATACAATTCAGGACATAGGCATGGGCAAAGACTTCATGACTAAAACACCAAAAACAATGGCAACAAAAGCCAAAATAGACAAATGGGATCTAATTAAACTAAACAGCTTCTGCACAGTAAAAGAAACAGTCATCAGAATGAACAGTCAACCTACAGAATGAGAGAAAATTTTTGCAATCTATCCATCTGACAAAGGGCTAATATCCAGAATCTACAAAGAACTTAAACAAATTTACAGGAAAAAAAAAAAAAACCGACCCCATCAAATAGTGGACAAAGGATATGAACAGACACTTCTCAAGAGAAGATATTTATGCAGCCAACAACATATGTAAAAAAGCTCATCATCACTGGTCATTAGATAAATGCAAATCGAAACCACAATAAGATACCATCTCACGCCAGGTGGAATGTTGATCAATAAACAGTCAAGAAACAACAGATGCTGGAGAGGATGTGGAGAAATAGGAACACTTTTATACTTTTGGTGGGAGTGTAAATTAGTTAAACCATTGTAGAAGACAGTGTCGCAATTCCTCAAGGATCTATAACCTGAAATAACATTTGACTCAGCAATCCCATTACTGGATATATACCCAAAGGAGTATAAATTATTTTACTGAAAGACATATGCACTCCCAAATGCCCATCAATGATAGACTGAATGAAGAAAACATGGCACATAAACACCATGGAATAGTATGCAATCATAAAAAAGAAATGACTTTATGTTCGTTGCAGGGACAAGGATGAAGCTAGAAACCATCATTCTCAGCAAACTAACACAGGAACAGAAAACCAAACACCACATGTTGTCACTCGTAAGTGGGAGTTGAACAATGAGAACACATGGACACAGGGAGGGGAGCATTATACACTGAGGCCTTTCAGGGGTGGGGGCAAGGGGAGGGAATGCATTAGGAGAAATACCTAATGAAGATGATGGGTTGGTGGATGCGGGCAAACCACCATGGCATGTGTATACCTATGTAACAAACCTGCATATTCTACACATGTATCCCAGAACTTAAGGTATAATAAAAATAAATAAATAAATAAAATCAAAAAATCTTTTCCACCCATAGTCCCTGATCCCTATGTTTGGTGCAGCTGGAGTCAGCTGGCCCATGTTTCAGGCAACTTAAACCTTCTTTTCGTATGCTAAATCTTTCCTTTATTGTACTCAACTGGCTAAGTAACAAAAGGCTCACCTGGCATCCAGTTCTCATTATAGACCTCATAGTATGCTTATAGACCTTACAGACCTCATAGTATGCTTTGGAGGGGAAACCTGCATGTGACGTGCCCATCTAAAGCCAGAGACATCTTTTTTTTTTTTCCCATTTATTTATTTTATTGCATTTTACGTTTTGGCAGAGACATCTTTAAGATCGGACCCAAGAGAAGGATGCTCCGTGGGTTCTGTGGACCTCAAACTCTCAAAAGAAGATGCTCTTGGCAGAGATTCTGAGGTCTAGTATTAAATCCTCCTTAGAATTTTCTCTTGCAGTTGCTATGCTGCTTTGCCCCAGATTTGTTTAAAATTTGGTTTATTGTCTAATGGGAAGGTGGGATGGCATTGCACGTATCCAGGATTTTGTGCTGCTGTTTTAAGCAGGGGGACTGGTTAACCGTGACACCATCCTTTCGTACTGTTTTGTCCCAGTGCTTTTTGGAGTCTGGGGAGATTAAGCCTTTCAAAATCAAACTATCATGGAAACTGCTTTACCCAAAATTTTGTTTCACAGCCTTCCTTGGATTGTCTACTGGGGCAAAGTAAAACTGGCAAGCTTATATTGCTATCTCCTAAGGTTCCAAGCTATTGGATCTTCGTTTATGTGTGTGTATACATGTCTAGATGTGTTTATTTGTATGTACACTTACTGTTATATGAGTGTCTACCAAATTGAATTATAAGTAAAAGAGAGCTTATAAATGAAGTAAATAAGTCTAAGCAATTTTCAAGTTCACATGACTTAAGGTATAAATTTACTAAACAAGCTAGCTTTAAAGTTATTGGTGGAATAAAAATAGAAATGCCTTCAGAATTGTCAGCATACATTGTGTCTGAATTTCTTGTCTATGCTAGATATTTTAAAATGTCAGTGTTAATTCAAGCTGAGAGCTGCTTAGGGCCAGTCTGCTTCCCATTCTATTCCAAATCTAACTGAGATAAATGCATATCTGATTGCTTCCTTTGGAAAGGCTAATCAGAAACTCAAAAGAATGCAACTTTTTTTCTCCCAGCTGTGATCTGATAGCTCCCAAGCCTCCTCACCTGGAGTTGTCCTGCCTTTCAGGACCAAACCAATGTTTATTTTACGTATGTTAATTGATGTCACATGTCTTCTTTGTTAAAAGTAACATTAAGTACAGTGAATGAAATAGATGTTTTAGGGAGGGGAACTTTTGGTGAAAATTAAAATCTTAAAGTTATTTTTAACTCTCATTTAATATCTGGGTCATTTCCAATTAAGAAAGGTTGTAATATGGGGAAATATGTTTCTCAAATTGTGGAATTATTCTCATCTATAAATACCCATATCTAATAATTCAGGATTTCTTGCTTTTTAGGATTTCACTAAAGCTTTAGGTTACTAAGGATAAAAATTTTAGTTAACATGTAATTCTGTATACACGATGTGTCAGAAAGGGTTATGTTATTAGTGGAAAAAAAAGAATAATTTTGTCTAATTCAGAAGTTATCTAAGAATTAGTTCAAATTACAGATTTGAAAAGATTATTTATGAAACAATGTAGTAAGGAATCATTAAGTAGGGGAGAAAGAGCGGAAAAGTTTAAATAGTAAAATATTCGTTAAAACCTGATAGAGAATTGGAGACATTTGGCTAATTAACATTTTCATAGTGAAAGCTCTTAGTCTTGATTAAGTAGAATGAGAAGTATTGTAAAAAAATGCTGTGGCAGTTTGGCAATTCTTTTTAATATAGTTAAGCATGAAGCTGAACTTATCATAAAACCAAATTTCACATACGTGCTTGCACTGCTTCACTGTTTACCCTTTTGTGTGGATAGTGCTGGAGTCCTTATTGGTCATGTGCCCAAAGTGAGATTTTTAATTGCACAGAATGTATAATAATATTAGTGAACTTAAGGATATTGAATTTTGTATCAGGAATAAAATATTCATTATGTGGGTTTTTTGGGGCCCAAGGAACATTGCAGCTTCCAGGGTAAATTGAGTATGAAAATTTAGGATGAGTTTTTTGTTTATTCGTTTTTGCTTCTAGTTTTCATTTGTTTGCTGTTTATTCTCTGGCTTTGCTTGTGTTTCCATATACATAAAACCATGATTTCTTTTTTAGCTCCTAGTGGAAGGCTTTTATTTAGTTCTGTGCTCCTATGTATTTCCAGCAAGTCATCATCTGTTCAATCTATCTGGAATTCCTAAGCTACCTTTATTGGGCCTGCAGGAACTAATGGAGCACACCAGCTATTTCTTTTCTTTTCTTTTTTTTTTAGACGGAGTTTCGCTCTTGTTACCCAGGCTGGAGTGCAATGGGGCGATCTCGGCTCACCGCAACCTCCGCCTCCTGGGTTCAGGCAATTCTCCTGCCTCAGCCTCCTGAGTAGCTGGGATTACAGGCACGCACCACCATGCCCAGCACATTTTTTGTATTTTCAGTAGAGACGGGGTTTCACCATGTTGACCAGGATGGTCTCAATCTCTTGACCTCGTGATCCACCCACCTCGGCCTCCCAAAGTGCTGGGATTACAGGCGTGAGCCACCGTGCCCGGCCCACACCAGCTTTTTATTCTTTAACTTTTTGGATTTTAGGCTTCCTGATACTTTAAGTGTGTTGAATATACTCTTACATATAGAATTTGAGTCATAGTTCTTTCTCTGCCTAGTTTCTCCAAAATTTGTAAACTATCTATGAACATTCTTAATTCATGGCAATGTGTTTGTTTGCACACAGTCAAGCAGAGTTACCAGCGCCGCTCAGGGAGAGAGAACCCAGAAAACTGATATGCCTGGGGAAGAGTAAGAATTTCCTACCAGTCAGTCTCTGGCCTCTTTCTCTCTGTGCAAACTGGTTAAATATAAAGTAAAAGTCACTGTATATCTCCTCTGTAAAGTTTTAAATTAATTGGTTTAACAATAATAAGAGCTTAAATCAAATATTTTGTCAGAAAAATGAAACATGTAAGGCTTTTTAGTTCATGCAACTTTAGAAATCTTTGGGAAATAAAAATGGGTTTCAAGTTTATTGTAAAATGCAATTGTCTTCAAAATGTAAACATGTGGTCTAAATTACGTTCCAGTTTTAGGTTTGCTAAATGCTTTAAGATCATAGCTGCTTCTTTGACTTTTAAAAATTGTTTAACTTGCCTGCTTTCCAGCTAGGTAAGGCCTGTGACCTGTGGAGTTGGCCATGACCTACCTAAATGCTGGAAACAGTCAAACCTTATCAGAACATAACTTACCAGGTTTCACATTAAAGTTAAAGTTGTTAAGAGTCTCCATTTTAACATGCAATTAAGACTACTGGAATGTATTTATATGCACAATGTATAAAAATAGTAAAATGTGTGTTTTTTTTTTTTTTTGTAAAAGGTTACATGAAGTCATGGAAATGTAAACTTTTGCTGAGGGTTAAAGGATTGTTTTATGTTAGATAAGGAAAGCGGTGGAAAAATTGTGGAAATTAATCTTGCAGAAGAGGTTCTCTGTGTGAACATGTTGACTAAATTCAAAAGGGTTATAAGGTTTTTGCTTCTTTAAAGTTTCTGAGTCATCATTTTGGCTAAATAAATAACTTGTGGTAATCTGCAATTCCCAAAATCAAACTTCAGTTTCAAAATTGTCTTTCCTGGCACCTGACTTCAAATACTTCAGAGGGCCCCTGAAGTATCCAGAAAAGAGAGGTAAACATAATTATCTGACATGTTTAGGTACATGAGATTGCCAAATGATGCTCAATCTTTTTTAGGTTATACTTTTGCGAATAATACTAATATATATCTGAAATTTTATAAGATTTCTAAATTTTTAATGTCTATGTTACTAATGACAATTATAGTTAGTATGTTAAGTTATTGCAAACCACAGAAATAACCAAAGGGCATATGCTGTTTATGACTTTGTAACTTTACTTCATCCTCTTCATTTACATAGGGCGTACCCCAAGTAGAGGGTGTTTAAACTCACAAAACCTCTGTAACAAGGCCTTTGAGCCCTTATGCTCAGGCCTGCTCCTACACATGGAGCATATTTTCATTTTCATTAAAACCTTTCCTTCCTTCCTTCCTTGCTTTGTTTGTGCATTGTGTCCAATTCTTTGTCCAAGATGCCAAGAACTTGGACACCATCCACCATTAACATATTGACTGCTTCTTGCAGCTGGAGTTCATTTCCACTCCAGTCCTGCATTCTGCACATGCATATACACACCCCAGCCCTGCACATGATGCTGCTGTCACTGCTGCCAGTGTCTCTTCACTGCTGTGTCCTGCGTTCCATTTCTTTTCTCATTAATTGATTGTTTAACTTAGTGGCTTAAAATACAACCGTTAATTATTTCTCACATTTCTGTGAGTTTGCCAGTCTTGGTAGTTTTTCTGCTGGTTTCATCTGGGTACACACACATGACTGTTGTCATCTTATGATTAGGCTGGGCTGAAGAGTCCAAGATGCCTTCACTCACACATCTGGCTGTTGGCAGAACATTGTTCTCAGTTCTTTTCTGAATGGCCGCTAATCCTCCAGGAGGCCAGCGTGGGCTTCCTCACAGCATGGCGGTCTCATGGTTCCAAGGAGTTGAAGATGAAAGCTGCAAGGACTCATGAAACCACATACATCACTTCCATGATATTTCATTCATTAAAATAATTCACAAAGCCAGCCTATATACAAGGAGGTATAAAAATAAACTTCAAGGGTAAAATCTTGATGGAAGGGAGAGCAATGCCACATTGTAAAGGAGCATGGACTCATCGGGGCCATTATAATGATCTACCATTCCGCATGATCTGGTGAACAAACATTAACCAAAACATGCCCTAATAGGAAAAAAGCAAGCCTCTCTCAGCTGTAACACTGGCATGTCAGCTAGTGTTCTTTGGTGGCAAACAACAGAAACAGACTGTAGCTAACTTAAACAGACCAGCTATTCACGAGAAGAGCATCAGAAAGCTCACAGGCTTGGTGGAGGAGTTTTGCAATGAGACCTCAGAAGCATCAGGAACAGGGCAGCTCTGGGGGTAGGAGGCAGTCTCTGAAGCAGGGATTGATGGACAGCCATTTGAGGGGACTACTGCAGGAACCACTTTATTTTGGCTGACTTTTTTCTTTTTTTGGTCTTTGTGTCATTTGGCTCAAGATTCAGATTTCTTGGGGAGCACTGGCCTGACTTGAGGCATGATCCCAGGGCTTGGGTCGGTGAGTGGGCAGGAAGCTTGATTGATAGGACCATGTGGGGTGGGGAGAAGGGAGCACCCCAAAGAAGAAGAGAGGCACTGTGGCAAAAAGTGGAGGAGGTGCCAGGCAGGCAACAATGCCCACTGTTCCCTGATGTCCAGCCAGTTCCTGTGGGAGCTCACTTGGCTATCTGGGGCCTGATAGTGATTTGGGAGTAATCACCTAAATCTAACTCAGTGCCTCTGCTTTCACTGAGTGAATGAAAACGATTATTAAAAAACTTCTTTCCCCTCCTACATGCAAAATGTAAATTTAGGTTAATTTTGTCACACTGGATCTTTTTTTTTTTTCTCATTAAACATTGTTTTCATGGGTCCTAAATCCAGTGACAGATTTTTGGTCAAGTTGATTCTGATTAATAAGTACTGATTTTAAAAACTAGTAACTTCAGAAAACTGCCACACATACAAAACAAATGGTCCGCAAAACATTCTCCTTTCCTTTTGGAGGTTTTATGATGCATTGTTAACCAGTTTTTTACTATTAACCTTAAATGTCCAGTTGAAAGAAACAGTTTTGAGACTGTTTTTCCACCCACCACTGATTAAGACTTGGGTGGCAGGTATTAGGGTTAATATTCATTTGGACTTCTGAGCTTTCTGGGCAGACTTGGTGGCTTTGCCGGCTCCTGCAGCCCTTTTGTCCACTGCTTTAATGATATCCATAGCAACTATCTGTCTCACATCATCAACAACAAAAGGACCCAGAGGAGGATGGTTAGAGAAACTCTCTGCACACAGAAACATATCAACAATGGCAGCATCACCCGATTTGAAGAATTTGGGTTTGTCTTCCACCTTCTTACCAGAATGGTGATCAGTCTTCTCCATAAGCTCAGCAAACTTGCAAGCAATGTGAGGCATGTGACAATTCAGCATAGGGGCATAGCCAGTACTGATTTGGCCTTGATAGTTCAGCCCCAAATGTTCTTGTGATCCCTGAGCGGTGAAGCCAGCTTCTTCCATTGATAGGTCATTTTTGCTGTCACCAACCAGGTTGCCACAATATGTATCTTTGACAGACATATTCCTGACATTGGAGCCCACAATGTCCCCAGGAAGGACTTCACGCAAAACTTCATGGTATATTTCAGCAGACTTCAGTTGTGATGTTGACTTGAGCAAAGGTGCAGTGACCATGCTAGGCTTGAGAGCACTGGTCTCCGTTTGGCCCACAGGGGCAGTATCGATACCACCAATATTGTGGACATCCCTGAGGGGCAGACTCAAGGGCTTATTAGTTGGACAAGTTGGTGGTAGAATGCAATGCAGAGCTTCCAGCAGTATGGTTCCACAGCCATGGCTGTCTTTACGGGTGACTTTTCATCCCTTGAGCCAAGGAATGTGAGCACCTGGGTGCAGCCTTCTGTCATGATTCCAACTAATAACTGGCACAAATGTTTCTGTGTCTGGGCTATAGCCAATTTCTTAATGTAGGTGCTGACTTCCTAATAAATTCCTCATATCTCTTCTGGCTTTAAAGTAGCTCAGTGGAGTCAATTTTCTTAACACCAACAATTAATTGTTTCACACCCAGTGTGAGCAAGAATGCTCATGGGTCTACCCATTCTTGGAGACACGAGGTTCAGACTCATCAATGGAAGCAACAGTCAGGACAGGATAGACAGCCCCAAATGTTCCTGTGATCATGTTTTTGGTAAAAACTCCATGTCATGGGGCATCAATGATGATCACACAATACTTGCAAGTCTCCAGTTCTCACAGGGAGAGGTGAATGGTGATGCAACACTCACTTTCAGCCCTCAGTTTATCCAAGACCCAGGCTTACTTGAAAGAGCCCTTTGCCACCTCAGCAGCCACCTTCTCGAATTCTCTAAATACCTCTTTTGTCTATCTGCTTGAACTAGAGTCTGTTGTCTGCAACTAACAACTCTGTCTGATATACACATTCACACATGCCCCCGCTGCCATGCTGTAAATGTTGAACAATAGGCTTTCTGGGGAAGAAATGTCCTGTGCACTTTGCACTCCCACCAGCAGTGTAGGAGAGTTCAGGCTGCTTTGTGTTCTTGCCAGCATCTGGCTTGTCAGCATGTTATTGATGTTGGTAAAAAATCAATATAATTAAAAAAAAATGTTCCAATGTCATAGTGTGACTTTGGGTGTGGGGCAAAATATTAACACAGCTTTCTATTTCTCTATCACTATTTTTACTATTAAAAAAAAAACTTGCACTGGAGTAAAGCACACTTATTTCAGCCTAACTCCTCCCATTTGTTGGCCCACATAGTCACACATGGTGAATTTCGGGAAGTCTACCCCCTGAGATAGTGTTTCATTGAAACCAGAGAAATAGCTCCAGATGTATAGAAACAACCTCTCTAATGTTCCTGTCCTCTCTGCAAGGGTGTGAGTGTATGGTGGGCAAAGCTGCCCTGCCATTGGCCCAGGGTAAATTGCTTCATCTCCCTGGGTTGCCCTATGAATGTGAAGGAGACTACAAATAAAGTGAATCAGGTATAGAAATTCAATGTCAGGACCAGTCTGTAATTTAGTTGTTATTTTCATGTTGGATTAGGAAGCACATTCAAAGACAAGAGGCATATAGTTAGCAGCTAATTAATGGCCTTGAAGGAATTCTTAACAATTCAGGATACTGCGCTGAGAAGCCATTGCTGGCTCTCTCTGTTAATAAACGGATTCCCCCCATCTCTGACTCCCAGAGCCTGCTGCAGAGCTAGATAAGGATTTCAGCCTGTATGCCCACCAAGACCCAAACCTTGCTGGGGCTGGGATCTGACCTCAGGACCCCCACCTTCAGTTTTTCATCTACAGGGAATTTTTCTTGTCTTACCTTCCAAGGCAGTGTTCTCAGTACATGATCCCTGACATCCAGAGAAATCCTTGTTATCAGTTTCAGGGTCTTTTAGTAAGGGACTGGGCCCAATTTGTGCTCACTGGTATGTAAGAAGAAGTCAGAGAGCCAGGTGGGTGGAGGGGCAGCAGCAGAGCAGTGGTGAGCTCACTCATTCCAAAGAAATAAATGATTCTGGATAATCCACTGTTTCAGTATTGCCTTTTCTCCCCTCCTTGTGCAGGTGGCTCGGGACTGTACCAGATCCGGTCGTGGGAGCAGGACAGACACCTGCTGAACTGCTCAGGTCAAAATGTCTCACCTTCTCTACCTCTTTAAAAGTAAACCTAGGAATTGCATTCACTCTATTATGGTCCGTTTTTGAGGCTTCTAGAAATAGGAATTTCATTGCCAGGCTTCAGTGGAAGTAATTCCTTTCCCTAACAATAAGGAATACATTAAAACAGCATGCAATGGGACTGATGAAGTGTGTCCTTGTAAAATATTAGTCTCGGCTTATTGTTTTTTTTTTTTTTTTTTGAGATGGAGTTTCGCTCTCGTTACCCAGGCTGGAGTGCTGTGGCGCGATCTCGGTTCACCGCAGCCTCCGCCTCCTGGGTTCAAGCAATTCTCCTGCCTCAGCCTCCTGAGTAGCTGGGATTACAGGCACGTGCCACCATGCCCAGCTAATTTTTGTATTTTTAGTAGAGACGGGGTTTCACCATGTTGACCAGGATGGTCTCGATCTCTTGACTTCATGATCCACCCGCCTCGGCCTCCCAAAGTGCTGGGATTACAGGCGTGAGCCACCACGCCCGGCCCTATTGTTTGGTTTTAACTAATATGCCAAACAACAGGTGTGGATATAACTTACTCCTGAATTCCATCACGGCTATTTTATTGGATGTTTTCTGGTTTGTGTATCTGAATTCTGAAGTGACAGAGGCTCGATTTTCCTTTGATTCTCCTCCCCACCAAAGGTTTGCCCGAGTGTATCAGTTAGCTTCTGCTATGTAACAAGCCACTCCAAAAGTCAGTCACTTAGAATGATATGCATTTTTAAAAATGGACTTGATTTTTTAGAGAAGTTTTAAGTTCATGGAAAAATAGCGCAGGAAGTAAAAAGAGCTCATATACACCCTCTACTCCCACACGTATGCATCCTCCCTGACTAACAACATCCGAAACCAAAGTGATACATTTGTTATGATTGATAAACTTACATTGATACACCAAGATCAATCAAAATCTACAGTTTACCAAAAGGTTCACTCTTGGTGTCCTATATTCTATATGGTTGGGGCAAATGTACAATGACTTGTATTCACCATTACAGTATCATGTAGATTGGTTCACTGCCCTAAAAATCCTCTGCTCTGCCTATTCATCCTTCCCTCCTCCTAACCCCTGGTAACCACTGATCATTTTACTGTTCCCCCAATTTTTGCCTTTTCCAGAATACCATATATTTGGAATCCTACAGTATGTAGCCTTTTCAGACTGGCTTCTTTCACTTAGTAATATGCAGTTAAAGTTCTTCCATGGCTCGATAGCTCATTTTTTTAAAGCATTGAATATTCCATTATCTGGATGTACCATGATTTATTCACCTACTGAAGGATATCTTGGTTGCTTCCAGTTTTGGCAATTATGCATAAAGCTGTATTAGTCCATTTTCATGCTGCTGATAAAGACATACTCAAGACTGGGCAATTTACAAAAGAAAGATTTAATTGGACATAGTTCCACTTGGATGGGGAGACCTCATGATCACGGCGGAAAGCAGGAGGAGCAAGTCACATCTGAAGTGAATGGTGGAAGGCAAAATAAAAGAGCTTGTGCAGAGAAACTCCCATTTTTTAAAACCATCAAATCTCATCAAACCCATTCACTATCACAAGAAAGCAAGGGGAAAGACCCACCCCATGATTCAATCATCTACCACTGGGTCCCTCCCACACGTGAGAATTATGGGAGTGACAAGATGAGATTTGGGTGGGGACACAGAGCCAAACCATATCATTTCACCTCTTGCCCCTTCCAAATCTCTTCACATTTCAAAACCAATCATGCCTTCCCAACATTCCCCAAAGTTTCAACTCATTTCATCATTAAAAGTCCACAGTCCAATGTCTGATCTGAGACAAGGCAAGTCCCTTCCACCTATGAGCCTGTAAAATCAAAAACAGATTAGTTACTTCCTAGATTCTGTGGGGGTACAGGCATTGGGTAAATACAGCTATTCCAAATGGGAGAAATTGACCAAAACCAAGAGGCTACAGGCCCCATGCAAGTCCAAAATCCAGCAGGGCAGTTAAATCTTAAAGTTCCAAAATGATCTCCTTTTACTCCATGTCTCACATCCAGCTTACACTGATTTAAGAGATGGGTTCCCACGGTCTTGGGCCACTTTGCCCCTGTGGCTTTGCAGGCTACAGCCTCCCTCCAGGTGGTATTGATTGTCTGCAGTTTTTCCAAGTGCATGGTGCAAACTGTTGGTGGATCTACCATTCTGGAATCTGGGGTACAGTGGCCCTCTTCTCACAGTTCCACTGGGCAGTGCCCCAGTGAGGACTCTGTGTGGGGGCTCCCACCCCACATTTCCCGTCTGCACTGCCTTTGCATTGGTTTTTCATAAGTGGCCCACCCTGTAGCAGACTTTCTGAGTGGACATCCAGGCATTTCCATACATCATCTAAAACATAGGTGGAGGTTCCCAGTCCTCAATTCTTGACTTCTGTGCACTCACAGGCTCAACATCATGTGGAAGCTGCCAAGGCTTGTGGCTTGCACCCTCTGAAGCCATGGCTGGAGTGGCTGAGAGGCAGGGCACCAAGTCCCTAGGCTGGACACAGAATAGGGACCCTGGGCCGAGCCCAGGAAACCATTTTTCCCTCCTAGGCTTCTGGGGCTTTGATGGGAGTGGCTGCTGTGAAGACCTGTGACATGCCCTGGAGACATTTTCCTCATTGTTTTGGGGATTGACATTTGGATCCTCGTTATTAGGCAAATTTCTGAAGATGACTTGAATTTCTCCTCAGAAAATGGGATTTTCTTTTCCATTGCATTGCCAGACTGCTAATTTTCCAAACTCTGACGCTCTGTTTCCCTTTTGAAACTGAATGTCTTTTTAACAGCACCCAAGTCATCTCTTGAATGCTTTGCTGCTTAGAAATTTCTTCTGCTAGATACTCTAAATCATCTCTCTCAAGTTCAAAGTTCCACAAATCTCTAGGGCAGGGGCAAAATGCTGCCAGTCTCTTTGTAAAAATGTAACAAGAATCACCTTTGCTCCAGTTCCCAAGAAGTTCTTCATCTCCACCTGAGACCACCTCAGCCTGGTCCTTATTGTTCATATCACTATCAGCATTTCTGTCAAAGCCATTCTACAAGTCTCCAGGGAGTTCCAAACTTTCCCACATTTTCATGTCTTCTTGTGAGCTCTCCAAACTCTTCCAACCTCTGCCTGTTACCCAGTTCCAAAACTGCTTCCACATTTTTGGGTATATTTTCAGCAATGCCCCATTCTACTGGTACCAATTTACTGTATTAGTCTATATTTACGATGCTAGTAAAGGCAGACCCAAGATTGGGCAATTTATAAAAGAAAGAGGTTTGACGGGACTTACAGCTCCACATGGCTGGGGAGGCCTCACAATCATGGTGGAAGTCAAAGAGGAGCAAATCACATCTTGTGTGGATGACAGCAGGCAAAATAAACTAGCTTGTGCAGAGAAACTCCTGCTTCTTAAAACCATCAGATCTTGTGAGACCCACTGACTCTCATAAGAACAGCATGGAGAAGACCCATCCCTATGATTCAATAATCTTCCACCAGGTTCCTCCCACAACATGTGGGAATTATGGGAGCTACAAGATGAGATTTGGGTGGGGACACAGAGCCAAACCACATCAAAAGCTGCTATAAATAACCATATGCAGGTTTTTGTATGTACATATGTTCTCAGCTTTTTTGGGTAAGTGCTAAGGAGCAAAATTTCTGGATCATATAATAATAGTATATTTAGTGTTGTCAGAAATAGCCAAACTATTTTCCAAAGTAGCTGCACTATTTTGCATTTCCATCTGCAGTGAATGAGAGTTCCTGTTGCTCCACATCCTCACCAGCATTTGTTGTTGTCAGGGTCCTAGATTTCTGCCATTCTAATAGATGTGCAGTGGTAACACTCATTTTTTACTTTTTCAGATTCTGTGGGTTGTTCAGGTGACCCTTCTCATCTGAACTTCTCAGATGGGATGCCATGGTCTTGGATGATCTTAATTCTATTACTCGGGCTTTGGCTGGAATGGTTGGGGCCTCACTCCATGTGATCTCTCATCCTCCAGCAGGCTAACCAGGCTTCTTCATATGATGGTGGAAGGGCTCCCTACAGCAAGAGGGTATGTCCAAATAGAAAGCATTTTTCAAGCAGCTGTCTGGATTGTTTGCTACATGAAAGAAAAAGAAAAAGAAAAAGAAAAAAAGTCACATGTCTAGACTCAGATTGAAGAGATGGAGAACTGGATTCTATTTCTTCATGGAAGGATTTGCTCTGTTTTCCTCTTCTATAGCAATTGGTGACTGCAATGTCTAACTCAGCACTGAGATAACCTCTGACATTACATCAAATCACTCTAAATCCCCATCCCAGGGGGGACCCATAACATTAGAGATTACTTAAAGGGTACAATGTATGTCATTTGAGTGATGGGTACACTGACAACCCTGACTTCACCACTATGCAGTCTATGCATGTAACAAAATTACACTGGTACCCGATAACTGTATATAAATACAAATTAAAATAGATAAATAAAAACAGCTTCTTTAGTTACACAGGGAAATATTATGGCAAGGAGATTAATTAATCTCATTCTGCTTTTCTAATTATTCAGTTGGTCTTGTTCCAAGGGGGCAGTCATCATCCCCTCAAATCCTAGCTGTAGGAGCTCACAGCCTTTGGTCTTAATGTCCTATAAAATAAAAGCAATACATTTATTCTTGCCTGCATTTCTTAACGTTAAAAAGAAGTTTTTGAGGTTTAAGGGGTGACAATTACTTGTACCTCTTTGTTTTCCATCTTTATAATCAGTTGAGAAACAGATAAAGCAATGGGAATTAAAGATCAAAATGATACCTCTGTTGCTGACAGCAATGGGTCAGATAATGTGGCTTGGAGTACAGCCACACAGGGCTCCTGCTTCTTCCTATAAAGACAGACTTGGGATGCCCCATGAAAGAGGAGCCTGGGTCTACAGAGCAGGTCCACTGGCCTGGCCAGACAAAAGGAAAATTGTTGCTTCTCAACCTCCAGATCATGACAGTCAAGACAGAGGGATCAGGGAAGGGCTCAGGAACAGGGAGAAAAAGGGCCACTAAGCTGTGTGTAAATATGTCTCCTTCTCCCTCCTCACCAGACAGCTACAGCGCTGCCCTTTCCAGGGGATGAGTGAGGAGTGAGAGGATGAAAAGTTAGGTGGAAGCTTTTCCCCAATACTTTCTATTTTGACTTTTGGGGCAATTTTTCTATATGTGTTAACTTGCTGTTGAAGCAAAATATGTACATAGAGGAGAGCACTCAACATGAGCAGACAACTCAATGTATCTTCACAAATGAAAGACACTTGTGTAACCAGCACCCAGATCAAGAATTGGGGCATTACCAGCCCCTTAGAAGCTATATGGGTTCCTTTTGTGTCTGACTTCTTTTGCTCAAAATGATGATTGTAAGGTTCACCCATGTTGTGTGTAGATGCGAACTGTGAATTCTCGTTGCTATATGGGATTCCACTCTGTGAATACATTGCAATACCCATTTTACTGTTGATGGGTAAACTGCATCAACAGTAGAGTGGAATACTCTGTGAATACATCTAGAAACTATGTCTAGTTTCTAGATTTGACTGATTAAAACATTCCAATATGTGTCTTTTGTGAAAATGTACAGGTATTTCTGTGAGGCACATCGCTAAAAATGTCTCTTAAAACCCAGAGATTCTGCTTATGGAGACATATCCACCCAACATGCTTAGCAATTTTAGATACTAAAAACTTTTCCACAGTGGATCCATGTGGCAGTCCCACTGGCAGCATTATAGGAATTCCGGATGCCCACCTCCGTGCTTCTCAATATTTTGAAAAGGGCAGAAGTCCTTGTTCTATAGATAAAGTAAAATACCAAGAGAGAGAAAATAACTTTCCCTATAATTGAAAAGGGAAGAATTTTCCAAAGAATTAAAAAAAATAATTTAAAAAATGCATCAATCCATGTTATTTTTTGATACTGTTCAAAATAAGTTGCAGACAATTATTAATAACAGACGGGCTCTTTTTAGGTGCAATACCTCCTTAAAAGCAGAAGAGTGATTTACGATCTAACTTTAGAAACTTGAGATGCTCTCAAAATCTCATCCAGCTCTGTGGAGGAAGGATTCTGCAGACAGGATGTTCCCTCTACAGAAATTGTGATAAAGCACCAATTAGTGACTATAGCAAAGAAGTGGGAGTGTTTAACCTTTTGGGTGCACCAACAATGTGCTCCTTAATTTGAAAATAGGGTACAAAGCGTTAGCAAGTGAAGAAGAGTAATCGTTCATCACTCAATTTGACATATCTCCTTTGCAGCAGAGACAGGAGAAGGGATCCTCTCTGCTCCATTTATTCTGGCTTTTGTCTAACTTCTCTGAGAAAGGACCAGCTGCTGTAATGAGGGGTAGCAGACGCTGAAAATATCTGGAGATCGGGAGAAAACACGCGGACAGCTTTCCCCTTGAGAAGCCTACCTTCCTTCCGAGCTCCTTAGAGCATTTTATATGCATCACCCAGCAGCAAGTCTTATTATTCTTTTTTTTTGCAAATGGTAGAAAAGTGATGCAGGGAGGCTGAGCTGAAAAAGCTCACTTGAGGATACCAGGGAAGCCAAATCAGCTCAAAATAGAAACCGAGAGTTCTGGGAAACTCAGCCTGAGAGGGTCCTTTCATCTCTGGACACTTCCGTATCTTTTTATACAATAAGCCTTTCCCTGAAAGAGTTTTTCCCCTTAGGACAGGCCTGCCAACTCTCCCTCCAGGATGTTGTAAAAAGGTGACATTTAACTGAGGAAATTGAAACTCTAATTGACTTCTCCTAAAGCAGAAAAATAAGTGGCCTGTATTCCTTCTCTTGGCCAGATGTTTCTAATTGTCCCCTTGGGATTCTACCTTGGGGGATGCTGAAAGAGGCAAAATAAAATAGTCCATTTGAATTGGTTTACTTACACACACAAGAATTGTTTTCACTTCGTGGTGGAAGATGTGGAGAGCCCATCCAAGAAGACTGTAGTTTCAGGAAGAGGATTCCAGCTCATGTTGTTAGCTTCTGGCCCCAGAATCTCTTGGAGTGATAAATAAGGAGCTTGGGGTGAACCCTCCGTTTTCAGAGGCCTCTGCTTATTTGGATCATTTGTGTTTCTTGCTTTGCATAATGGAATTGTAGCAGAGATGATGTGAACAAAGTCTTGAAATGTGCTTGTGTAGGATGTCTTGCCCTCTTGTGTTGCAGTCATCATTATGAGAAGAACATGCCCCAGGGAGCCTGTGGGTCCAAGGAGGATGGACCAGCTGAGCCCAGCCTGCATCGGCCAATCCCTAGCCACTCTGAAAACATGTAAACAAGAAATTGTTTACTGTTGTGAGCCACTGAGTTTTATGGTGT
>NW_022437005.1:5563052-5569908 GCF_009761245.1 Sapajus apella
TAAACAAGAAATTGTTTACTGTTGTGAGCCACTGAGTTTTATGGTGTTCTGTTATGCAGCACATTATGTTATAGTGGACAGATATAGGGCTATTAAGAGTAGAACAGGTAGAGGAAGATTCTTAGTGCACTGTGGACAATGCTTGCAAAAGTGCTTGGCTTAGGGTAGTCACATAGTAGGCAGCTAGTAACTATGAGAGAAATGAAGCTCAACAGCTTGATGGTATATCCTATCATTTAAAGAGTAGAGTGAATCACATTAAATGTTCTGAATGTCTGGACTGCCTGTTGATATCTTCCTATTCATTGACAGTAACTTTTCTCTCTTTTTTGTATCCTTTTGCCATGACTTCCTTACTGTCTCTTCCCCAGTCAGTGTTTCGGAATCTACTGTGACCATCTACTATGACATCCATCTATCTATGACTCAGTCCTGGGCTCAACAATATACTCACCACACAGATTCTACAATTGATATTTTGCTGTATTTGTTTTTTGTACGTGTCTATCTTTGTATACATCCATTGATCCATCTTATTTTTTGATGCTTTTCAAGTAAGTGGCAGACATCAGTACTCTTCACCCTTGTGGTGAATTTTGGCAGTTACATACACTCATTATCCCTGAAAGTGTCCTCACGCCCCTTCCCAGTCGAGTCTGCCCCCAAACCCCAAGGTGAACACTATTCTGATTTTTTTCCCACCATAGATTAGTTTTGCCTGTTTTAGAACTTCGCATAAATGAAATTATATACAGTGTAATCTTTGTGTCCAGCTTCTTCCATTAGCAAATATTTTTTTCAAGCACCTATGTTGTTATAAGGGTCCTTTTTTTTGAGACAGAATCTTGCTCTATTGCCAGTCTGGAGTGCAGTGTCACAATCTCAGCTCACTGCAACCTCTGCCTCTAGGGTTCAAACAATTCTCCTGCCTCAGCCTCCTGAGTAGCTGGGATTACAAAGGATCCTCATTTTAAAATGAATAATTTGACAAGATCTTTGCAAACTGATCTTTACCTTAAAAATCTGGACTTCTATGTTGTGTATACATAGTAACCACCTTTGAATAGCGTAAATCCAGTAACCACTTGGACTAAGCTTCTGAAACAGCCCTCTCTCTCACTTGTCTGTCAGACCTTGCCTTTTTGTGTTCATGCTCTTCACCTCCCCCTATCTTGTTTATCATTGATAAACATTTCGGAACTGCAGAGGGAATTTATCACATTTGTCTCATGGGCACAGCACTTTTGATTTACTGTGTTCAGTAGGATGTAGGGGCTGACTAAGCTCTTAGGATTAACTGCATCTGACTTTCCCTCAACAGGTCATCAGCAGTATATCCCTTTGTAGGCCTCACAATAGTGTGTCCACACTTCGGGTTAGTGGGAGTGTTTGAAAGACTGGGCAAGTTGTCCTCTGTCAGCTCTGGTTGGGCGATCAGAGTCCATAGCACTGTGTGGGAAAACATGAAAGAAAATAAGTGAAAGTGATATACTTTTGTTATTTACATTTTTAAATTTACACACATATCATACTATATATAAGGTACCAGAGCCTGTGTGTTTCATCTAATAACAACTTTTTAAAAATCTATCCATCTGACCTAAATCAGATCAAGTAAAAAATAAATAGGCTAGGCATGGTGGCTCATGCCTGTAATCCCCCAGCACTTTGGGAGGCTGAGGCGGGCAGATCACGAGGTCAGGAGTTTGAGATCAGCCTGGGCAACATAGTAAAACCCCATCTCTACTAAAAATACAAAAATTAGTCGGACGTGGTAGTACACACCTGTAGTCCTAGCTACTCGGGAGGCTGAGGTGGGAGAATCGCTTGAACCCAGGAGGCAGAGGTTGCAGTGAGCCGATATTATGCATTTTCATGGGTGTGTATGTCCATGCACAAATTTGGAAGGATTGATACAAAATTCATGATAATGGTTACTTTTGGGGAGTTGGAAATAAGAATAAAGTTGGTAATAAGGAACAAAGATAAAAAAAAAAAAGAAAGAAAATAAGTGAAAGTGACATATTCCTCCAGAATAGCTAAAGGTCAGTGCTCACCCCATTCAACCACTGTATTCCCTAGACTTAGCATGAAGCGGTTGTATCTAAAAATTAAAGCCACACTTAGCGTGGTAATGTGGCTTTGTACCATGGCAACCTAGCTAAGCTGGAACTACGTTTCCCAGAATTCCCTTGCCCGTAGGTTTCCGGGATTAGCCTCGGCCTCGTGACCTGACGAGTGTTGCGGGAGGCGGAAGTGATGCAGCGTTGTCGACTTGTAGGCTTGAAAGGTGGGTGTGCGACACTAGGAACTGTCGCAGCTCGGGGAATTGTTCCCGTCTGCTGGCTCACCTTGTGGGCGTGGAGACCCTCTAACTTCCTAACTCCCGGGCGGCCCGCGGGCCTGCGGCAGATTCAGCTCTCAGGACTTCACCTTCGGCTTCTTCCATTCTGGGCCAGGCTGCTTATCCTGCCACGCTTAGGCCCCGCACGACACACAGAAGCAACAGCTGTCCCCGAGTGTTCAATTCGCCCCGTCCCGCAAATGCAGAAGCTCAAATTCCTATAGCAAATCCCACATTCTATTCTTAATGCGTCCGCCTGTCTGGTTGAATCTAGAGTGGATACAATCAGTGATGCACGTTTACCAGAGAGACGATGTGCAGCGTTTACTGTTGATTTCTCTCTTTTCTTCCCTACCACCTCAGTTTGGTTCCAGGATCCACACTCCTCCACCACAGTCAGGAGATTCAGGGAAAGCTGGCAGGGTTCAGCTTTCAAGCTGACCCTTGGTGAACCATGGGCAATCCTGCTGAGAAGCATGAAAGCCAATCCTAGCTAATGAGATGGGGGAGATCACTGAACAGCTTGTGGAAAACAGACCCTCTGGATAAAGAGACACGTGTGAGGAAAAGGTGGCTTTTTTATGTTGTCCTGGATGCTTTCCAAAAAGACTGCTGCCGCCTTGCCACCCTGACAGACACTGACCTTAGGATGACATGCAGCAGGAAGGAAGGACAGATCTGGGTTCTTTGAAGACTCATTGAGCTGCTCAAGGAACCAACCCTGAAGTAGCTAGCTCGTTCCTGTTTGCCTGTGTGGACTGAAAAGAATCAGAATAAACAAAAGATAACTTTATTTCTAAGAGGTCACAACTTGCAGGCAGGAAGCAGTCCTCTGTCTGAGGCCATAAAGCAGACTTTGAAGGGGAAAAGGTGAGGTGGGTATTTACACTAGGTGGGGAGGTAGGATATACATATTCTGTAGGAGGCAGGAGAAGCTTATGAAAATTTGTGGAGGAAACTTGTTAGACACGTGCACTGGGCTTTCATGTGAAGAACGTCAGACAGAGATGACCTATGTTCACTTTGGGGTGAAGATTTAACATTTAAATGTATTATAATTAGGCTATGAATGCAAAAAGATGAAACATGGGACACAAGTTCATGATCTGTGCAATCTCAAGAGACCAGTCTGATCCAGCTTGTAGCCGGCAGTCATCCATCAAGAAGGGGCTCTTTGTAGCCCAGAGTAGCTGTCAGATGGGAACCATAAAACCAAGAGGAGGGCATCAGTGGTCAGATGAAGAGAAGTCGTCTTTTGACCTTTTGTTCTCTTCAAGTCAGCTTTTGATAAGATCTAGTAATAATTAGTAAGAGGATGGGGGTGGCAGCAAGTGAGACATGTCTGTTCTCTGTCCTGTCACAGCTGGGAGGTAAGAACTTTAGTCTTTCAGCCATAGAGGGTCCTGTCAGTCCATTGAAGGAGTCAGTCCATTTAAGTCCTCCCCTGGGATTTTGCCAGTTTTAGCATTGATCCTGTGTCCTGGGAAACCCCTCAATAATGATCATACCAGAACCTCTTTTTTTTTTTGAGACAGAGTTTCACTCTTGTTACCCAGTCTGGAGTGCAATGGCACTATCTCGGCTGACTGCAACCTCCGCCTCCTGGGTTCAGGCAATTCTCTTGCCTCAACCTCCTGAGTAGCTGGGATTACAGGCATGCACCACCATGCCCAGCTAATGTTTTGTATTTTTAGTAGAGTTGGGGTTTCACCATGTTGACTAGGATGGTCTCGATCTCTTGACCTTGTGATCCACCCGCCTCGGCCTCCCAAAGTGCTGGGATTACAGGCTTGAGCCACCGTGCCCGGCAGCAGAACCTCTTTTATGGAAAGTAATAATTCCCTTAACTGCTTGAGCCATTTGAGTTGTGGCTGCTTTTGGTACTTGTAATTGAAAGCATCTTGAATGTTCTGGGACAGTAAAAGACTGTGCCTTTGTTTCTGACAGCAATTATAAAAGCAATGAGTTGTTTATATTCTAAAAAAATGTTTTGAGTAATGCCGACATCATTGGAAAAGTGCATCACTTAGAAAATGTATCTGTGTGTCAATTTTGTTTGTTCAAAGTCAGTTTGATTAATTTATGGGAAGATAAACCTTGTACATTTTACCTAATTTAAAAACATGTTGCCAATTGAGTATACCTATGATATATTCAAAGAAAAATGTACTTTTTCAATTTTAGATATTCCTATGTCTTTGGGCCTTTGTTTACTTTTGTCCTAAAATAGGAGTGCTTTTATATGGGCCAGATGCCTGCAGTGATGCCATCTGGGAAGGAAGGAAGGGCATGATCTTTGTTCTACATATTTAAAAGTCTCAAATGAGTTACTGGAATTTAAAAAATATATTCGCACATGAGTTTGGTACAGTCCAGTGAATTTTGTTTTGAAAGAAAGAAGGGTTTCCAGGGCTTGACACTGTCCTGTGGGTGTGGTTGATTAATTGTATTATTGGTCCCAACTCTTGACACCTACCCTTTGCCATGTAGCATGGTAGTGGCCTCTCACTATATTTCTCATGTGAGGTTCTTTGGCCAGTGGTGCAAGCAAAGGCTTGAAGAGCACTGTGTAGTTGGAATTGTTGGCTCATATCTCTGCTTTCATGATGACAGTGTGCGTCCGTTAGCCTGTGGGAGAATGAGTGTCACATGGCCCAGGCACCACTATTGCCACAGCTGATGATAAGTCAGACAACTGCCAGATGTAAGTGAGCCCAGAGGAGACCAGAAGAATCACCCAGCTGAACCCAGCCTAGATTGCTGACACATTAACTCATGAGCTAAGTAAATGCTTGTTGTTTTAAGCCACTAAGTTCTGGGGAGGTTTGTGTAGCATTATTCTGGTAATTCATAACTAAGACACGTTTTAACCATTAGGAAGGGCTGTAAGAGTTAAATATGGTGGCTTTGTAGGCAGTTGTACCTTATACAGTTTCACTCAGAAGTTACTCAGTATCACCCACTTATGCATGTGTATGTTCTATTCAAAGTTTAATGCAACAGTGCCATTTTAAGTGTATATATGTGTGTCTTTAGGCCTTTAGCCTTGCCCCCAAATGGGACTGGCCTCACATGGATCATGCCTCACCAGTGGGAGCTGGTTTCTGTTCCACATGTGTAGTAGTTATTGGGGGTTTTAGGAATGGGTTTTTGTATGTTTGGTGTGATTGAGTGATTAAAGACTACATCCACCAGATTCCCGTGTAACTGCCTTTACAGTAGTTTATGACCATATTGGGGTTGTTTCCTATAGTGCTGATGGGTAATCATATATGACCAAAGTTAATTCTAATTAAATAAAATTAATAATTCCATTTATCATTTGCACTGGCCATGTGTTAAGTGCTCATTAGCCATATTCAGCTATTGGCCACTGCTTTGGACAGCACAGATACAGAACACTTTCGTTACCTCAGAAAATTCTATTGGGCAATGTTGGTCTCAGTGCTATGTTCACATGTTTTATTTACAGAATCTTTTCTGCAAACTGCTAGTTTCTGCTGACTAGTTGCTTATGACAGATCCTCACTCTGGACCTCCCAGGAAAAATGTTGTTTCCTAGTTTATTATATAAAACTCAAGCTAGTCTGTTTTGACACCTACACCATTGAATGTTTTCATAGTTCACAGGACACAGAGCTAGCCATTAAAGTGGTGTTTTTATTTTACAAAAGGAGTATCCACTCTGTCAGGGCAGAGTAAGGCTATGGGAGGGAGCAGTGGCCCCTCAGAAAACCTCCAGCCTGAGTTGTAAAAACCCCAGCAAAACCTGAGGGGAGGAAAGGAGAAGAAACCAAGGCACAGAAAAGGAATTTTGGGCAAAATCAGGAAATGCCCAGGTATCACTGGGCAAGGTTCCTCTGTGTTTATCCTCCCGACCTCCACTCCACTTTAGCTGGGATTTACTAGAGGGGACAGCCTGTCTCCACTTTCTGGTTTCCTCAAAGGATTTTCCTCCAGTTTCTCTCCATACTCACTCAGATGAGACTTTTTTGGATGATGAATCTAGGGAGTATAAACTGAGCTCCTCCATGTCTGGAATTTTCCCGGGATGGGCCCCTCACTACCAGCTTCACGTTCAGAGGCCTCTTAGGAGGGTGACTGATGGGTGAGTGGGAACTCTGCCTTGTATTGTGGCATTTAGTTGCAGGCCCACTGGGCCCTTATGTTGAGTCTTTTCTTTCAACAATGCTTCTGTCAGGGATCAAGGCAAAATTTTGGTTTCCATCTGCTATTTTTGGGGGTCTTTTTTTCTTGATTTATTTGGAATTGAAGTGGGGAGGAAAGTCACTGTTTGTTGCATGTTCCCGCAGACCTCAAAGTGTTGGTTAAATGTTTTCTGAGGCTGCTGCATGCTTGACTTGGGCTGCGTTTGTCTCCAGTTTAGCTTGTGTCTGACCTTCGTAGTCTGAAGTGTATCCAGTTCTATGTTGCTGTGGATTCTGCTGCATGGTTGTGGAAGAACTTGATAAAGGCTGACAGTGTTTAACTGAGGTTTGAAGGAAGGACACA